>NC_081571.1:38167355-38287882 GCF_022355385.1 Mustela nigripes | reverse complement strand
GTTCTATTTTCAACATTTTGAGGAACCTCCATGCTGTTTTCCAGAGAGGTTGCACCAGCTTGCATTCCCATCAACAGTGTAGGAGGGTTCCCTCTTTCTTCATCCTCGCCAACATCTGTCATTTCCTGACTTGTTAATTTTGACCATTCTGACTGGTGTAAGGTGATATCTCACTGTGCTTTTGGTTTGTATTTCCCTGATGCCAAGTGATGTGGAGCACTTTTTCAAAGCATACATTTTTAAAGGGGGGAAATTATGTTGCTCTTCTCAAATGAAGTGATCACGTTATGTTTGCCACACTAAACACACACATTCTGAAATGTTTGCATAAAAGCTTTGGCTTTAAAATGTAGCTGTCTTGTGGAAAAAATGTAGTTGTCTTGTGGAAGTGATTCTGATATTTATAAGTCTTTAAGGGCATATAGCACACACCCACATGCCAGTTTGCAGTTGTAACATAGCCAAAGTACTTACTCAGCTGGGTAAGGGGACTAAAGAAGGCATAGTTAAGAGCTCAAATTATTTTTTTAGATCATTCTAGAGAAAACGATTTATGATTCTGGGAGACTGTTCAACATTTCTCCAGGTACTCTTGGTTCTAAATCAAATCTCTGCTTCCTGGGCACCTTGGCTTCTGTGTCACTTACTTGTAGCATCTCAGACAGACAGACAGACATTATTGTTTCTTGTTTCTGTTCTTATTTATTTATTTATTTATTTATTTATTTTTGCCTTAGTTGAATTTGAGGAACGTGCAGACAACAACCATATGTAACTTGTCACAATTGTGCCTCGTCACCCTCAGACAAATGGTGAGGTTGAAAGCAGAACACAGACACGTAAGGCCTTCTGAAATAGATTGTTGAAAAAGATTGGCCAAAAAGACTTGCCAGATTTCTCATTGCTTAACCTTTCACTCCACATTCAATAAGAAGAACCCATCCCAGTAGTGGTTTGACAACATAAGTTTCCTCCTCTGTTTCCATACACATTTAACTTAAAGGAATATAAAGGAAATAACATTTTCAAGAGAACTTTTTGTCCACACTTTTGCTTATGTAGCTTTCGCTGCAGTGCTAAGTCTGCTAAGAACTGTACACTTAGATTATAGTTCTTTGCTAAGAACTGTACACCTACATTAGGATAGGTTCTTTCCACCATAGGGAGGAAGCTGTGGTGGCTGTGCTACTTTAAGTTTAGAGTACCTACAGTCAGGATTACTGGGTTGATCATCTGGGTAAGTTTGAAGAGTTCTGGCTTTTATTTTGTAGTTTCATGTGATGTAGATTCAGTGGGTGAAATGTGGAGAAGCAGAAATTTTTCTCTGTCCATTTAGAGGTCTGGATGGCAACACCTCCCATCCCTATAACTGCTCCACAGAGCAGAGTCCTCACACCAGGCTACTCCTTTACTGGCTGAAAAATAATTTTAGCTCAGGAATAAAGGATGCCTTGTTTCAAGGGGCACGGTTGTCCAATGTGTTTTTATTCCTTTTAATTTGTTCTTTTTGAGGACTCACTAATGCTTCAGGGATGTAGAGACAGCTTAACCATAAGTGATTGTTATAATCAAGTACTATCTTTCTGAACACCCTTTTCACTACTTGCATAACTGCTACCAAAAACAAACTGATAGGCGTATGAACACAAAACAGTCAATAAAAGTTGTGTTGAAGACTTCAGCATAGCTTTGTTCTTTGTTTACACTGGTGTTATCCAACACCTAGTAAGGTATTCATTTCCTTTTATTCCTCTTCCTTTCATTCTCTCCTTTCCTTTCCCAATTCAGATGGTCATTCAGATTCAGATTATTACTCAAATTATTTTAATATTATATATTATTTATAATATATAATAAATATAAATACTTTATTATTATAAAATATTATTATTAATATTAATAATATCATTAAAATGATAACATTTTATTATATATTATTTAGAATATATATAATAAATATAAATACTTTATTATTATAAAATAATTTGAGTAATAATCCAAATCTGATTATTACCCAGATGATATATATATTTTTTAATTTTTTATTTTTTATAAACATATGTTTTTATCCCCAGGGGTACAGGTCTGTGAATCACCAGGTTTACACACTTCACAGCACTCAACAAAGCACATACCCTCCGATATATTTTTATATACATAAATTTCTAGTAGCCTCTGAGAACATTGGGAAACAGACCTCAGGTTTTTAAATTATTGTGAGGAACTGTGAGATACAGTATCCACATTCTGTATCCTCTTAAACCAGAAGGATGCCTCCTTTCCCTCTCTCTCATATTAGGTTTTGCTTCAGTTTTGGCTCAAAGCAAGTGAACAAAATCACAGAACTATCCAGTAGTCACTTGGTCTCTGAACCAGCTTGTGGTAGTTGTGAGGGCCTCTATGTGTGTTCACAGAGGTATGGCAGATGTGTGGCAATGGGGTGGGTACATATCTGTATTACCCTAAAAGTCAAGTCAGTTTGCACATGCTAATCCCCTAATTCAGATATGTGTCCCTGTAGGGATGTGCATATTTATGAGACAGGCAGAATAAGAGTGGGAGAGTGACAAGAATTTGAATGTTCAGGAGGAGATGGGGTACAGAGGTGGCAAGTGACTACCAAGACCAAGTCAAAGGACTTATAAGTATTCCATGGGGCTCCCTATCACATGTTTAGAGAGAGGAATTAGACAGAAGAATGGCTTGTCCATGACCATGAAATGGGGTACTGAACTAAAAGACATGAGCATTTATTTAATGATTGTTAACATGGAATTATCCAGCAGAATTTGGGAAACCTGATTACTTGTGAGAGGAAAAGTAATTATAGTGAGAACTATTCTGATTTTCTGACATCTCTGTAATATGTGGCTAGAATGCAAATGTTTTTGCCCAGGAAAAGGAAACTGAGAAGGTGGAAGCGGTTATAGGGAAATAAAGCTGCTTCTTTAGATCATCCTCTTCTTGACTGGAAGGGCCAGAGTGTTAATCAAACAAGCAGGCCTGGGTGAATAGTGATATGAGGAAGGCATGCATGATGAGTAAAATCAGCACAATCAACTTTGTTTAGGATTTTCCTCCTTCTGAAAGGCATGTGCCCCATCCTGATACCTATTTATTATTGGCATAAGTTCTTCAAGTTACAGTTAAATTTCTTTATGTCTCTTTGAAAACAACATAGGAAAGTTAGACTATATTTATTGTTTCGAAATGTATTATCATTTACTTCTTACTTAGTAAATAGTGAAAATTATTTTACTAGATCTTGATGACCATTTAAAAATAAATAGAATAGCATATAAAAGAAAGAAGCCACAAATCCCTTGGAGCATCATATGTAGTAGGTATTGTTTCAAGAAACTTTGTGTCTTTTTTTTTTTTTTTGCATGCGTGTGTGTGTGTGTGTGTGTGTGTGTGTGTGTGTTTGTGTTGGGGGGGAGGGGTGCTAATGATGTGAAATCTGTTTCTCACCATATCTTCAAACACGTTTCAAAGCCACTGACTTCGGTTTATAAAACAACATTACTGTTAAGTATGATGGAGGAGAGAAAAATAAATCCCCAAAACTGTTGATTGACAATTAGAAGATTTGAGTTTTACTAGTGGTTATACCACCAAATAGCTGAGTGAACTATGTTGATTCCCTTTACTCGACTATAAAATTATGCATTAAATTAAATTATCTCTGAGACCCTGAAATTTAGACATAATCTTACTATTAACTGAGTGGCTGACATGATAATGAATGAAGAATTGTTCGGAGATTACAGATCTGAAGCACTGCCTTGCATAATGTTGATTCTCTTACTGTTCTTAGCCAGAAGAGGAGAAGAGCTCCAACTTCTATCTTATTTTAATAGATGAACAGAAATACTAATAATACTCTTTTTATAGGTTTTTTTTAAAAAAAATCCCTATATTGAAAAGCTGAAAGATTTATACTGATTTTACATCTGTTAATAATAATAAGACTCTTGCTTGGTAGCCAGGGCCCAAAGTACACTTACTTTTTTTTTTTTTAAGCTTTAGCCTGTCACTCACAGAGGTTGAATCAGCAGGCTATTAATTTGTCCAGTCTCGAGTCCCATGAAACAAGGGCTCACAGCCACTAGACTTGCTGACTATGGAATTTACTTTTCATTTTTACTTGGAGCATTGTCTTTGGATTTAAAGTGAAAACATAAGTGTCTGGCAGTGAGTTTGAAATCTCTTAAGGACAATGTATTTTAATGCATCTTGCTAGGTTGAAAAATACATCACCATGTATTAAAAATGTGACAAGTTCTTATTTTTTAGATTATGTTTATGATATATAAAATCATAGTCATTATAATTTGTCTCTCAGTCAAGTGAGTAGGATTCATTTTAATATTTCATATATGCTTTCCTAAAAAAGAGAAAGATAGTCTTCAAAAGTGGGAAATAGATGAACAGTAGTAAGAAAACAAACGACTATTAGCAGAACAAGAAATACTGTGTCTGTGCCCTTTTAAAGATGCAGTGGGGAAGCAATTCTTTTGTCATCATTTAAGTGTTTCTGAGATGGCGTTTTGTATGCTAATTGCATATAAATCCTTTTTTCTTAATTGAACCTCCACCATGCAAAATAGGATTTATATTCTTGAAAGAGCTTTTCTTTTGGGGGTAAGGTGGTTGGAATAGTCTATATTTTGGCACTTTGTCTGATTTTCTTTCTTAATCCTGAAACTTAACACAGCTATCAAAAGTTATCAACTAAAAACATGAACCCAATACACCATGCACCCAACATTCCCAGGAAAGTTCTGCATTTAATGCTAAAGTGTCCAGAGGGAAATGAAGCAATTCACCCTTACACAACATAGTTCAACTGTTTTGGCTTTCTAGCTTGTCACACAACTCCTTCACTAAATACAAGTTATCTATTTCTCCATGCTTAGTCATTTCCTGTGCAAGCATTTGCAGTATATTGTGGACAGGCAAATTATGTGGTTAACAGAGACTTTTGATCAGAGTTAAAAAAGCATAGATCCATTTGATTCAGTTAAAATCTCTTTATCTAAGAACATATTAGTTTCTACCCTTCAAATTCGACTCCAAAAATATAAAAATTATTACAAGATCCTGCTGTGAAAAATAAAACAGTAAAAAGACATATCTCTTCCTGCTGCAGGTCTAGATTTTATCCTATGAATACTGTATATCTACCTCCATAGAATCTTTCAATGTGTTACATTTATCAGCTAATACTTGAGGATATTTCTCCTATTTACATATAAAGAAGTTGACATTCAGTGCTTTGCCTGATGAAAATTTCAAAAAATGGTCTTATTGCTAAATTTCCCGCAAGTTCTACAGCTACAAATAAAGAAAACTCCAATTACTTTAAAAACTGCCTCCCTTTGTATTAGATTAGAAAACCACTAATAGCTTTTGAGCATGATTGTCTAATATTTTATTCAGGTCTTGCTTAGAAACACATTGAAATCATTACCTGACTTTTAAGAAAGAGAAGTTCTTTTTCCAATTAAAAATAAACCCACTGGCACACCCAAGCTCTTACTTCTTTTGCCTGGAAATGCTCATTTGACTTTCAGATTAGGATATAAAGGGATATCAACCAGAAAAAAAGTGATGTTTCTGGAAGTGACGTTTTGAAAGGTGATTTGGGTAGTACTTGGGCACAAAATTAACCTTTTTGTTTTCCTAGTATGGTCAACAAAATAAAGGAAAAAATACATACTAGATAGCACCTAGCATTCCATTTTCTGTTTTCCAGGAGTTTATTTTGTTTGGAATAATGGTAAGCAAAATCCTGGAAATGAAATGTTCAAGAATATATCATGTTAAAATGGAAGTTCAAAGATGAACTTTTGGAAATTTTTTTGCTAACATAACATAATTTGTGACAAATCATTATGTCTCTATTGAAATGAACTGTGAAATCATGAAACAAATTGTAGACACACCAAACCTTAGCCTGGTAATTGGTGCTTTGCAATTTGAGGACACTAGGGGCAGATTTTGATATTTTAGCTCAAAAATGGTAAAATCAGATGGCTTAATATACAGTGTGGCACTTAACTGTGCACTGGTCTAATTCTATGGCTTTGTTTAAATGCATGACTTAATTGAGAAAATAAACTTTCACTAATGATACATGACCTTGAATATATTGTTTGCTTCCCCCATGCCATTCAACTGGAATTTTGTGTAAAATGCAAAGAATCACAGAAAAATGTAGTACATGTTATCTTGTCTATTGCTTTGCCAAAAGAGGTAATTCACAATGTGTATTTTGGAGATTAGTTTATAGTCCAGAGTGACACAATCTTACTCCTGATTTAAAAGATGGGTACATGTGTCTTAGAAGATTGAGAGAACACTAAGTAAGTATAAGGCTGTTTGGGTGTGCAGGATCCATCTTTGCTCCAGCAGACAGTTGGTTCTGTAAGATCAATGACTATACTATACAATTCTTAAGCTTGTTTTCTATTTTCATAAGTATTGTTCATGTCTGTGACTTACAGATATATTGCAATTTTGCAGTCTCACACTTGACGGAATAACATAGAATAGTTCTATTAAGTTTTATTAACAATTTTTAGAATCTTAGAATAATGCAGTATCTCAATATGACATTATAGGCACACAAGAAATTCCAAATCAGCCCATTGATCACTAAGCAAATCTTAATGGCGTTTTGAGCAAGTGTCAAAATAAAATACATAAATAAGGAATTTCCTTCAATGAATTTTATTTTGAACTTCTGATGATTTTAAGAGTTGGTGACTCTTAAGATTTGGGTGGCTTGGGGCGCCTGGGTGGCTCAGTGGGTTAAGCTGCTGCCTTCAGCTCGGGTCATGATCTCAGGGTCCTGGGATCAAGCCCCACATCGGGCTCTCTGCTCAGCAGGGAGCCTGTTTCCTCCTCTCTCTCTCTGCCTGCCTCTCTGCCTACTTGTGATCTCTGTCAAATAAATAAATAAAATCTTAAAAAAAAAAAAAAAGATTTGGGTGGCTCAGTCGGTTAAGCGACTGCCTTCAGCTCAGGTCATGATCCTAGGTACCTGGGATCAAGTCCCTCATTGGGCTTCTTGTTCAATGAGGACCCTGCTTCTCCCTCTGCCTGCTGTTCCCCTGCTTGTGTTCTCTCTCTCTCAGACAAATAAATAAAATCTTAAAAAAAAAAAGTCAAAATAAAATGGAAAGCATTTGAAAAATAAATAAATGCATGAATCTTTAAAGACCATTAATTGCTGAATAAAGCCAAGTTCTGGAAAAAGTACTTAGATATTTATGTTTGATATTTCATTAGTTATATACATTTTAAAATATGTAGTCAATTTTTTCCTCAATGTTTTTATAGCTTTCTGTCTTCAATTCCTTCCTAGTGGTTTTTGTTCTCTTTTATAAATTATTTTTATTTACTTTTTATCTTCTTTGTTAATACATCATTAATAATTCAAGTGTGTCAAACGTTTAGAAATAACCAAAGTAAAACCTGTGAATCACTGAAGTAGTAATTAGTAAGAATTTATTGTGTACACATCAAAAAGATAGTTCATGAACTCAGAGCCCTCAAATCAAAACATAAAATGAGGCTCAGGGGCATATTGTTATAAAGTAGCTTTTATAGTGAGAAAGCAGTGACTGTTTACTCCTCACAGTGAATGGTTATATTAGATATTGATAGACATATAGATATTAGATATATTAGAATTTTCTTAAATGATAGGCAGTTGGTCAGTGGTTATTTCATATTAATCTTGGGGAAAGAGTTCAAGTTTTGCTTATGATTTCAGAGACGTAAGCAAGAAGGGACCCAGGTCAAGTTAGTCTTGCAAAACAAGCTAAATTAAACTTTGTGTATATGATTGTGCTGTTTTTGTCCACTCAGGGAGTTTTCAAAGTTTTCATTTGTTTTTAATTTTAACAGTTCTCCTCTCCCCTTTGCCTTCACCCTTTGGTTATTCTCCCAGCAGGCTGAGAGTGTGACCAACCAATATCGCCTTATTGTCATTTACCACTGTTGATGTAATCAGGCTGAAGAAGCACATATTTCCTCTTTCCATTAGTTGAGTTTTTAGGTTAGAGGGCCATGTAGTCACCATCTTCATCATTTATGTGGTTATTATTGATCTTATCCAGTTGTGGGATCCTGATGGATACTGTTTAGCATGTGAATGGCTATCACAGGCATTTAAAACCCTCAAGAGGGGCGCCTGGGTGGCTCAGTGGGTTAAGCCGCTGCCTTCGGCTCAGGTCATGATCTCAGGGTCCTGGGATCGAGTCCCGCATCGGGCTCTCTGCTCAGCAGGGAGCCTGCCTCCCTCTCTCTCTCTCTGCCTGCCTCTCCATCTACTTGTGATTTCTCTCTGTCAAATAAATAAATAAAATCTTTAAAAAAAAAATAAATAAATAAAACCCTCAAGAGTATACAGTGCACTAGAGAGGTTACTATAATGACTATCCAGAGAACAAAAACCAAGGACTGACAAATTCCCTGGAACAGAGATTACCCTAAGCCAAGATTAACCAGTTAAATAACTCAAATGGATTATAATTTTAAAAAGTTATTTATATATGCACAGCATGATGTATTAACAATCACATATTGTTACTTAGGACAGGATGAATATGAGGATGTTTTAGTTTGAGAGGAGAGGTTGCAGGTCAGCTCCACAAGATGTAAAGAATCAGGTAATTTAATTAGAGGCATTTCTATGAAAACAAAAAAAAAACCCACAAAAGTTGATAGTTCAAGCAAATTATAAATTCAGTTTCTGAGCTTGGGAAAAAGCCAGTTGAGAATGTTTCTGGATATTAGTTTCAAAAAATCTTCAGAGGGACTGGGGTTGGGCAGTGACAATCTGACAGACATTCCTGAGTTGCAGTTTGAATGTCTCTGGTGAGCTTTCTGAGTGGCCGTATAGCAACAGGCATAAAGATTGTGAGATATTGTGATTTCTCTTAGGTTTATATTAAGTTGTCTGGCTTTAACTGGTGTGACTTTGGGCAAGGGGCAACTTTAGTTCTGTAGTGATTCGAAGTTCAAAAAAATGGGAGAAAATTGGAAACATTAGTTTGGAGAATTCTAACCAAATATTGGAGGAAAGTAGAGGAATTCAGGATCCAGGATCTAGATTGGTCTAGTTTACAGGTAAAAACAAAATCTCAAAGACAATTAATAGGATTAAAATCTGTTATCCACAAAGACATATTATTGAAATATAATTTTTTTCTCTACATTCATTCCCATTTCTATTAAAAAAGAAAGATTAGGGCACCTGAGTGGCTCAGTGGGTTAAAGCCTCTGCCTTCGGCTCAGGTCATGATCCCAGGGTCCTGGGATCAGCCCCACATTGGGCTCTCTGCTCAACAGGGAGCCTGCTTCCTCCTCTCTCTCTAACTGCCTCTCTGACTACTTGTGCGATCTGTCAGATAAATGAATAAAATCTTTAAAAAAAAAAAGAAAGATTAATTTGTTTACAAATTAAGTTTTTTTTACAATAAATTTTGTCTGATTATTTATATAAGTGCAGCAAGAACAGTGTTTGACCTTATAGGCTTTTTAAAATCTGCTTTGTGGGAACTTCCCATAAGTAAACTCAGATTGGACTTTCATAAGCCTCTCAAGGTTAGGGTGCCAAGACAAGAACTTGTCTAATTGTGTCCTGTTACAAGGAGATCAGATTTATATTGAATTTTTGCAAATACATATATTGTCATAAGAGATAAGAATATTTAATAAAAGTTTCTGGATTCTGGAGGAATCAGGTAGGGAGAAAAAGAAAAATGTTTAAACTTTTGTTGCAAAGATGCACTTTACCAAATTGCTCCAGGTTATAGATAGCTTAAAAGAGAGGTGAAAAGGGGGCCCTTTAAATGTGGGAAATAAAACAGTAAAGAACCAGCAGTGTTTTAAATGAAGTCATGAAAATCACAATAATCTTCATCAGTTTATTCACTGTTATATAATTACTTCTTGTATTGCGTCATTTTGGATTATCAGCTTTATTAATCAGTCTCCATTAAAGTTTTAGAAATTCTTACCCAGTTCAGTGTCATGATCCTAAAGTTACGAGAAAACTGGCATTTTAGAGTGTTTGCAGGGATCTTCTCTGTGAATCTCTTTGAAAATGAAGCACTTATTTCTCCAAAATTATCAGAGTAAAATAATGACTGTCTGTAAATGACCAAAGACTTAAAAATAACCATGGTTAAAGGTCTGCTAATAGTTCACACATGCGCACACACACACACACACACATATACACGCAACTGACAAGTAAATTGTGACGTATATTGGAAAATTATGAGTGATAACATACGAAAACATCAAATTTTTAGAAATGTCATATAATTTCTGAATTATTTATTTTGATGATATATATCCCATATAAATATGAGCTAAGAAGTTTAAACTTTACTTTTTAATCAACAATATTTTTCATGCAATTTAACATATTAAAAGGCCAAAATAAATTAACATTTATATTTTACTTCATTCAAAATTTAATTTGGGGAAGTTAAAAATGTCAAAAGATTTAAAGCATCTGATCAAATAGGGTCATAGTTCTCTGTGAAACAATATTTAACTATCCATTCAGCCAAGGACAATTAAAAGGTTTCAAAGACAAATATAGAAATTAATATAGTTGTTAAAAAAACCCTTGGATCTTTTAATAGAAAAGACTCAGTTATTTTTCTAAGTAGTCAAAGACTTGGTAAAGATAACATGAAACACAAGAAATTATTTTCTTAAGACATGGGATCTTTGTTTTCTATGCAATTACATTAAAGGTGAAGAAAAACCTTTGTTTATAATCTCTTGAGAGTAGAACAGGAATCTAAGAAAACCCTATCCTTTTAACAGAGACAAAATCAAATTCTGATTTGTTCTTTTTATATTAAAATTTTTTTATATTTATAAAAAATTTCTTTTTTTTATATTAAAATTTCTTTTTTTTAACACAATAAATTGATTCCAATCTCAGCTTGGCTACACATAAAATTCCTTTCTCAGGGGTCGTTTCCCACAAACCTTCTACAGTTTTTACATCCATTTAGATTTGTCTCATCCTTTTGCTTTCTTATTCTGAAATCATTTTACTTTAAGACAAACTTTCTTTTTTCCCTTACCAAAACAAAACCAAACCCCCCCCCCCCCCCAAAAATCCCAAACTCAAAAACACATGTCTTGGTTTTGGATAAATTACTGATCCAAACACATTCTATTTTTCTTATCTATTTTTCATATAAAATCACTTCCTTTCATCATCATTTTTCGTAGTTTTATTTTTACATACTGATTATAAATCTTAACTATTAGTAATCTCTGCTTTCTAGTGAAAACTAGGAAGCTGACAGTGGTGAACTACCATATTTTAGCACCCTTTAGTAAATTTATAGATATATTTCATAATTTCTAGACATACATTCTTCCTCATAGAAACATTTTTCAATGTGACACAAAACATGTTTATTAACAGATGAAAAAGACATTTGTCTCTCTGTGAAAAAATTAAAAAATTAACTTATTTTAGCATTTAATATTAATTTACTTGAACATGGTTTAGATATTCAGTGAATATGTTATTTAAATACACTATTCACTATTATCTTCCTTATGTTTATTTAAGTTACTTGATTTTAACAATTATGCTTAGATATCAAACAGCTGTCATCTTGTTATTTTTACCTTTTGGCAAATTTTAAAGACTGGCCTACTTTTGTTAAACAGCCTTTGCTTAGTTTTTATTTATCAAGATTATCCCAGATCATGTGAATTTGAAAAATATTTGAGTAAGTTTCTATATTTCTGAGAGTATATTTGATTTATGTAAATACTTAATTTTTTTCCAGTTATTTAGAACTCTTTATAAACTAGTTTTGGCAATATCATCTGTAGGTAGAGAAAATAACATACCTTATAACATACGTATGTAGACATACATAAACATACAGACCCAAACAGAGAGCTTATAGCTTTTGTTAAAAAAATGTAAGCCATCATTGCAACTGCACTGTGTATAAACCTTCTTTCAGTTAACATCTTCATTTTCATTAAGATGTGTTTTTAAACTTATGTGTGGAAGCATATGGGAATAGCGATATACTTAACACATTGAAACTACATTGTGTGTAAACCTTTTTTCAAGTAAGATCTTTCATTAAGATACAAATGCTTGATCAGTTAATCTTTGACAGAGAAGGAAAGGATATCCAATGGGATAAAGATGGTCTCTGCAACAAATGGTTTTGGGAAAACTGGACAGCAATATGCAAAAGAATGATATGGAGCATTTTTTATATCATACAGAAAAATAAATTCAAAATGGATTAAAGACCTAAATGTGAGGCCTGACACCATAAAAGTTCTAGGGGAGAGCACAGGTAGTAACCGCTTTGACTTTGGCCATAGTAAATTCTTTCTAGATACATCTCCTGAGGCAAGGGAAACTTGTTTATTGTTTACAGGCCCAATAGGGACTTCATTAAAAAAAAAAGTTTCTGCACAGCGAAGGAAACAATCAACAAAACTAAAAGGCAGAACTATGAAATGGGAGAAGATATTTGCAATCTACATACCTAATAAAGTGTTAGTATCCAAAATATATAAAAAAACTTACCAACTGAACACCCCCCAATAATGAATAATCCAATTAAGAAATGGCCAGAAGACATGATAGATATTTTTCCAAAGAAGACACACAAATGGCCAACATATACAGGAGAAGATGCAATCATCAGGGAGATGCACATCAAAACTACAATGAGGATATCACCTCACACCTGTCAGATGGCTAAAATCAACAACATAAGAAACAGCAGGTGTTGGCAGGGATGTGGAGAAAGAGAAAGCCTCTTGCACTGCTGTTGGGAATGCAAACTGGTGCAGCCATAGTAGGAAACAGTTTGGAGGGTTCTCAAAAAGTTAAAATTAGACCGACACTATGATCCAGCAATTGCACTACTAGATATTTACCCAAAGGATAGAAGAATACTAATTCAGAGGGATACATGCACCCCAATATTTATAGCAGCAGTATCTGCAATAGCGGAATTATAGAAAGAGCCCAAGTATCCATCGACTGATGAGTGGATAATGAAGAGGTGGTGTATATATATTATATATATAATATATATATAATGGAATATTATTGAGCCTTAAAAAGAATGAAATTTTGTAATTTGCAATGGTATGGATGGAACTAGAGAGTATTATGCTCAGTGAAATAAGTCAGTCAGAAGGAGACAACTACCATATGACTTCACCCATATGGTGGAATTTAAGAAATAAAACAAGCAAATGGGGAAAAAAGAGAGAGGTAAACCAGGAAACTGGCTCTTTAAACTATAGAGAACAAACTGATGGTTACTAGCAGGGAGGTGGGTGAGGGAATAGGTATTGGGATTAAGGAGTGTACTTACTGTGATGAGCACTAGGTGTTGTATGGACGAGTTAAATCACTATATTGTATACCTGAAACTAATATTACATCATATGTTAGCTAACTGGAATTTAAATAAAACTTTAAAAAAATTAGCCATGTCTCAAGTACAAAACTCAAAAGAATAGTTGTATTCACATTGTGATTTTGGCAGGTGAACAGATTTAAGCTTACCTGCTCAGACTGGACAGAGAGAGTTTTGCTAGAGATTTATTTGCATGTTGTAAGGATCCCTTTAGAGCTGTTTTGAGAGTCATTTTATCTTTTGGAAGCTCCTGCATTCCACTCAAAGAATGCATTTCATTGTCTCTGAGGGGTTTGGAATCCTTTCTTCCAAGGGTGCCCCTTAAGGTGGACTTACCTAAGTTAAGTGTTCCCCAGAGTGGCTGGTACAATTCTAAAAGTTCACCCATTTTCCAAAAAGTCACAAGATCTTGGTCCATAGACCATATTTGCTTTAGATTCCCTAAGATACCTTAACAATTAAGGGCACAGTTTTCCAACAACTCTTTCAGAACACAGGGAGTTACATATCTTCTTCCCTTTTGGACCAATAGGGTGACTTGCAGAGAAATTTACCAAGTGAAATACAGGTATGAACAGTAAAGGTGGAGAGCTCAAAATGCAAAGAGAGTGGCTCAGAACCAAGAGAGGTTTCCTCTCTCACTCCACAGTCAGGGTGAAAGCCATGAGCTCATTGGGCTCTGTGGGCACCAGCACTTGTTTGCTCACCAACCTTGGAATCATTTGGGATCTTCTTTGGATCCCACTTCTTTTATTTATTTATTTATTATTATTATTTTTAAGATTTTATTTATTTATTTGACAGATAGAGATCACAAGTAGAGATGCAGGCAGAGAGAGAGAGGAGGAAGCAGGCTTCCCGCTGAGCAGAGAGCCCGTTGCAGACTGGATCCCAGAACCCTGAGATCATGACCTGAGCTGAAGGCAGAGGCTTTAACCTACTGAGCCACCCAGGCGCCCCTGGATCCCACTTCTGATGCCATAAAATATCAAGAGTTCAGAAATAACAAAACCAATGAGTCATCAAAGTTGTTATTAGTAAAAGTTTATTGTGCATATGCCAAAAAAGTTTGTAAACAAGGAGCATTCAGACTAAAAGGATGAGACTCAGGAGTATATTGTTATAAAGCACCTTATAAAGGGAGGAGGCAGTGACTGTTTATTCTTCACAGTGGTTGGTTATAATATTGGAATTTTCTCAAATGGTAAGCAAATGGTCAGTGGTTACCTCATATCAACTTTGGAAAACAGTTTAAGTTTTGCTTATCATTTCTGAGGCATAAGCAAGAAATGACCCAGGTCATTTTAGTCTTGCAAAATAATCTACACTGAACTGAACTTTGTTTGTATGATTAAACTGTTTTTTTCTGCTTGGAATTTGGTCTTCATTTGTTTTTGGTCTTAACAAGTGCAGCAAGTCTGCTGTACTAATCATACTAAATATGTTAGTTATGTTATTTACAATATAATGTTAATCTTTATTCACATTCTTTACTTTTGAATCAATTAAAAATGTGTTAATGATTTGTTAAAGTTTAAGAAAAATATAAAATTACTCAATATGTTATTTTCTCCAAGTCTCAGATGGTTTCATTGTAGACCAGTGCATTTTACAAATGTACATTAAGGAAAGAGTCAACATCACCAAGTTCCTCTTTCTAATGGGCTGTGCTTTGGTCTGGTAAGAAAATTTAATAATAAAAAGACAGCAAGGGGAGAGTTGGGCTGCTTCATGAGGTAATGAGTTCGGTCTTAAGAAAGTTTGGGTATAAGCTAGATGGCTTCTCAGGAACAACATGGTAGAAAAGCATATGGATGAGGTAGCAGAGAGGGTATGTTTATTAACTTCCACTTCCAGATTTCCATGATCCTTTCAAATTCCACAGCTCACTTGGGGTAATTGTTATCTCCTTTTGATGGTCCATTCAGAGGGCCTAGTGACTGCGAATGAATGGAAATAAGATGCTTTGCCTTGCCACAGATGAGCAGTGGGGTTCTTTCAAGGGGCGTTATTTCAATTTGAATACCTTCATCTGTAAGTAATAACACTTCAGAAAAAAATGTATTGAAGATAAAGAAAATTTATTATCTCAGATAACAAGAAGTCTGTATGTAGTTTTTCCTGATTGTTTTACTAGCTTAATATACATTACCCCTTTGTCTTCTGTGGAGGCAGAGAAAATTAAGGCCATCCCACCTCAAGTTTAGCTGATGTGGGAAACAGAGGCAGAAGAAAATCATTAAAATTCTTTACCTACTGACAAACCCTTGAAACAGACAGAGTGGCTCTCCCCTGAGGACTTAACTGCCCTCACCTTGAGGTTTTGCTAAGGAAAATCCTGGCCTGACCGACCAGGATCCTGTAAGTCTACTTTAACGATTCCTTTATCTCTAAACCTCCAAGATAGTGTCGAGAATCATTCCCAAGTGTATGGCCCACTGATATACATCTAAAGGGTCTCATGAGAATTACTGGGAATAAATAAACTTTCTCCCAACAATAGCTAGCCTCTCAAGGTCCTGGAGACCTTACTTCCGAAAGTCCTTAGAGTCTTACATCATCCATAATCCCCTTTGTCCTCACCCACCGCCGAGTCCATCCCTACTCTGCCTTTATTTTTTTTTTTTAAAGATTTTATTTATTTATTTGACAGAGAGATATCATAAGTAGGCAGAGAGGCAGGCAGAGAGAGAGAGAGGAGGAAGCAGGCTCCCTGCAGAGTAGAGAGCCTGATGCGGGACTCGATCCCAGGACCCTGAGATCATGACCTGAGCCAAAGGCAGCAGCTTAACCCACTGAGCCACCCGGGTGCCCCCTACTCTGCCTTTAAAAACTCTGACTGTAATCTGGTTCGGGGTCCAAGTCCTTATTCCCCGGTGTCAGGTATACTTGGGCCCAAGCTTAAGCTTGTCAAATAAACCCTCATGTGATTGCATCGGTGCTTGGCTCCTTAGTGGTCTCTCGGATGTGAAAACTCATACCACTTTCTGTTTTGTCACCCATAATTTATCATCAGTCTGCCTTCTTGGTTGGAAGATAGTGACAGCAGCTTCAAGCCTCAGCCCTCAGGCTGAAAAAGGAAGAAAGATTGAGGTTGGGGTTGGAAGAGAGTATTGAATCTTTTGTCCTGGCAGGTATGCTTTTATCAGGGATAAAAATATTTCCAGGCTCCCTCCAGTAGGAGGGTCTGTTGTAGCATCTGGTGGGGGTGGTGGAGGTGGGGGGAGAAAATTAAGTATATTAAAGTTCTGGCATCTTCACCCTCAGAGCTTAAGGCTTTGACATTAAAGAAGAAAGGACTAGAAATAACAAAGCTATTGTATAGTGAACAAAAGTGTCTTTAACAAGTTACAAGAGCACTGTAGCTCACCAAATAAATTTTCAACATTATTTCTAATTAGAAATGAATTGCTGCCATCAGTGGAATTGAAAATAATCTTCTAATTTTTGCCAAAGGTATAGATACATGACCAAGATTGTGGGTTAGAGAGGCAACTATCCAACAGGGCAAACACATCAGAGGTAGTCCTGGAGTTATAATTGGTGATATGATCTTTTGTTTATGTAGTTCCTAGCTAAATGATGTCCCTGTCAGAGTCATGCTTCAATCTGTTCCAGTAATTTCCCCATTCAGTTGTCTAGTCATATGGTGACTAGGCATTCTCTCAGACATATGCAGGCTGTCTCCTCATCATAGGGTTGACTCTACACCTTGCTCTTCAGGCCTCCACTGCTCATGTTTCATTCTCCTTCCTCCCCCTTTGGGTTGGCCAAATAACCAATGTTCAAACAACATGAGCAGAGGGAAAGAGAGGAAAAAGGGCAGAAGAACAAGAAGTGGCTGGAGAATGGTTGATACTGGGTTTTTGGAGTCAGAATCTTGGGCTTTTTTCTTCTTCTTTCCCAGAAGAGCATGACACAGTTATAGATCCTGTGGGTGAATCAGGAGGAAGATAGTGCCAGTAGGTGAAGTGGTAACTAATGGATTCCAAGTTATTAATTGAGACAAAACCAGAATGTGATAAGAAAGTAAGGAGGGCAGAGTACAAACTGCAGTTACTGATGGACAAGGTGCTAGGCTTGTTTTGCCAGGGGAAAGTCAGGCTTGGAATGTTCCCAGGAAAAAGGGCAGTGGCAGGCATGGGAAGGAGGGGCTGGAGGTGGTAAGAGACAGATTTAAGAGAGTATGGCAAACTGGGCTTCACTGCCACTTCCTGTGGTGTGTGTTCTTCCAACTATTAAATGTGTTTTGGATGGCTGTCACTTGATCTTCCACAACTTACAAGGAAGGTACTACCCACCAAGAAGTAAGTTATAAAAAATGCAAATGCCTTTAAAAATTCCATTGGAGAGCCCACTGCACCATCTATCTTTGACAACAGCCCCAGCAGACACCCATTCAGTACCTGAGCATGTATCCTTCTCAGTACACTATGGACAGCTATTTCTTGTGGAGATTTATAAACAGGTCCTCCTCAGTTTGGCTGTGTAGTCTTTTCTCCCCCTGCATTATAAATATTAAAAAAATTTTTTTTTTTGTATAATATGATGTTTTGATATTGTGAAAAATATCTTTTTGGCTGGAGAGAAGCTGCCTCTCCCAGGGCTAGCTAATTTTTAGAGATAGCAAAGGACCCAGCCAGATGCATGTCTTTGTATGGAAACTAACCAGTCCAGAGTCACTTCCTCTCTCTGGCCTGGGCATGCTTAGAGGCAACATCTCTCTGCTTTAATCCTTCCGGGCTCAGGTGCCAGGCAACTAGGGACTACTCTTATCACCCGAAGCCCACTGAAGACATTACTCTAACTAGCCAGTCCTAAACTGTCAAACCTGCCCTGTCTAGCATTTCCCACAGAAGTCTATACCCTCCCCTCACAACTATTTTCGTCTCCTGACCACCCTGGTGCTTTCCCATGTGATCCTTCATGGTATATAATGACTTCTGTCTCTAGAATCTGTGAGTAGAGTAAACTTTGGTTTTTCCTTAATCTCCTCTCTGGCTCCTCTTGAAGCTGCACCACCTGCCTGACCTTTCATAAGAGTTCAAAATACCTACCTCAAAATGTTTACGTATTACGTTACATTTACATTTACATATACAACTACTTGAACTTTGTAATAAATGGTAAGATTTTGGAGCAGGCCTTGCACTCTATGCAGTATCTCTTCTAGAAAAAAAATGTCCTAGAATTACAGTGTATGTTGATTTCTAAAATAAAGTACATGTGCTGGAATTTATATTACTCATGTTACTGCTTGTTGCAGCTGCTATTTACCAATCAACATGGAAGTATTTAAATATTTTAACAATCAGTACTGCCATAACAGTACATCCTGGCTAACTTCAGGCTTGGATTCTCGCCAGGTGAATATTACCCTCAAAATTGTGGCCCCCTGTACAAAACCAGGTCAGTAGTGCCTCTTAGACAAAATATTGCCTTTGCAGTGGTAAATAATATCCTTCTGGATTTTGATGCTTTTATATTTCACATACACACACACATATACACTATATATATATACATATACACACACACAATGGGATCTTAACCTTTTATGGGTTCTAAGAGGGGTGAATTTGGGGTAAGTTTGATTCACTAGGAATTTTACAAGAGCTTTATAGAATTTTGGATACTTATTAAAGAAGAATCAGATACTAAAGTATAGATATTTTGTTGACATGATATGATTTAATCTTCAATTTCATTTGATTTTCTCATTTATAAGTAAAGGCTGTTGTTAATCCTGTTTCATCTAATGTCATTATTTTTGACTAAAGGCTATTACAAAATAACAAATGTGACATTGTCTCATGTCTTTTACTACAATTTGTACTAACAAAATCTCATCTTTGGTTTTGGAAAGGGTTACTCACACAAATCCTACTCCCCTTCCAAAATACTCTGAATGGGGAAGAGAATAAGGTGCAGAATACAACCTCGA
This sequence comes from Mustela nigripes, assembly GCF_022355385.1. Lineage (NCBI taxonomy): Eukaryota > Metazoa > Chordata > Mammalia > Carnivora > Mustelidae > Mustela > Mustela nigripes. The sequence continues at coordinate 38,268,478 of NC_081571.1, read as the reverse complement.
ACAACAGAGAGACCTTGTTCTATATTCTGCCACTTCCTTGCTCTGTGAGTGTAGAGCTTATTTAAGTTTTCTTAGCCTCACGTTTTTAATGTTTTCCTTTCTCAGTCTTTTTGATTTTTTAAATTAAAAAAAATTTATTTATCTCTTAGCTGAGATATAATTGACTTTACTCAGTATTTTTTTGTGTGTGTGTGTATGTGTGTGTGTATTAATTGCCCTGTACTTGTTTTCCCCCCTAGGGCTACATAAGAAAGCATCAGGAGGCACCATGAGTAGCTCAAGGACCAAGGACTAGAGTGGGATATTTGGTATCCTAGCTGAAATAAAGATTGGAGGTGAGGCTGAGAAAGGAAATACAGATTTAATCCGTAATTCGAAGTTTGGTAATCAGCTTTACGTTAGAGCTAACTTATTAGTATGTGAAGGTTAAGGAGACCCTTATACTGTGTGCTTTTCCTCATCCATGCAAATATGATTAGTTCACTATTTTACACTTAAAGGTCTACTCCCCCATGGGCTATTTTGACTCTAACTAGATGAAGGAATTCCTTGTTGCTGAGCTCTTTCTTGATCTGGTCTGTTGCTCTTTTGCTTCTGCTCATCTTTTAACCTATTATTTTCTTTTTTTGAAGGTTTGTTAGTAAATTAAGTCTTGAATTTTAGCTGTTTTCTCCTCTAACATGACTCAAGTTTTATATTTTTGTCATCTGCCCGGGAAACTTTATATGATCTCTGTAACCACTCTTGCTCTCTACATCTCTACACGAATCAGCCACCACTACCAAAATTTGTGGGTACAGGAGCAGAATTACTCTTATAATAACAAAAATGCATATCTGTATATAGTCTTTATATTTGTTTCTAGATACCATCCTGTTTTTTAAAATTTACTTTTTAAAAAAATTTTTTATAAACATATAATGTATTTTTATCCCCAGGTGTAAAGGCCTGTGAATCGCCAGGTTTACACTTAACACATACCATAGCACATACCTTCCCCAATGTCCATAACCCCACCCCTCTCTCCCAACCCCCCTCCCCCCCAGCAACCCTCAGTTTGTTCTGTGAGATTAAGAGTCACTTATGGTTTATCTCCAGGCCAATCCCATCTTGTTTCATTTATTCTTTTCCTACCTCCAAAACCCCCCACATTGCATCTCCACTTCCTCATATCAAGGAGATCATATGATAGTTGTCTTTCTCCAATTGACATATTTCACTAAGCACGATACCCTCTAGTTCCATCCACGTCATCGCAAATGGCAAGATTTCATTTCTTTTGATGGCTGCATGGCATTCCATTGTGTATATATACCACCTCTTCTTTATCCATTCATCTGTTGATGGGACATCTAGGTTCTTTCCATAGTTTGGATATCGTGGACATTGCTACTATAAGCATTCAGGTGCACATGCCCCTTTGGATCACTACGTTTGTATCCTTAGGGTAAATACCCAGTAGTGCAATTGCTGGGTCATAGTGTAGTTCTATTTTCAACTTTTCGAAGAACCTCCATGTTGTTTTCCAGAGTGGTTGCACCAGCTTGCATTCCCACCAACAGTGTAGGAGGGTTCCCCTTTCTCCGCATCCTCGCCAGCATCTGTCATTTCCTGACTTGTTAATTTTAGCCATTCTGACTGGTGTGAGGTGATATCTCATTGTTGTTTTGATTTGTATTTCCCTGATGCCAAGTGATGTGGAACACTTTTTCATGTGTCTGTTGGTCATCTGGATGTCTTCTTTGCAGAAATGTCTGTTCATGTCCTCTGCCCATTTCTTGATTGGATTATTGGTTCTTTGGGTGTTGAGTTTGCTAAGTTCTTTATAGATTTTGGATACTAGCCCTTTATCTGATATGTCGTTTGCAAATATCTTCTCCCATTCTGTCAGTTGTCTTTTGGTTTTGTTAACTGTTTCCTTTGCTGTGCAAAAGCTTTTGATCTTGATGAAATCCCAGTAGTTCATTTTTGCCCTTGCTTTCCTTGCCTTTGGCAATGTTCCTAGGAAGACGTTGCTGCGGCTGAGGTCAAAGAGGTGCTGCCTATATTCTCCTCAAGGATTTGGATGGATTCCTTTCTCACATTGAGTCTATTTTCGTGTGTGGTGTAAGGAAATGGTCCAATTTCATTTTTCTGCTTGTGGATCTCCAATTTTCCCAACACCATTTGTTGAGGAGGCTGTCTTTTTCCCATTGGACATTCTTTCCTGCTTTGTCGAAGATTAGTTGACCATAGAGTTGAGGGTCTATTTCTGGGCTCTCTATTCTGTTCCATTGATCTATGTGCCTGTTTTTGTGCCAGTACCATGCTGTCTTGATGATGACAGTTTTGTAATAGAGCTTGAAGTCTGGAATTGTGATGCCACCAACTTTGGCTTTCTATTTTAATATTCCTTTGGCTATTTGAGGTCTTTTCTGGTTCCATATAAATTTTAGGATTATTTGTTCCATTTCTTTGAGAAAAATGGGTGGCATTTTGTTAGGGATTGCATTAAATGTGTAGATTGCTTTAGGTAGCATCGACATTTTCACAATATTTGTTTTTTCAATCCAGGAGCATGGAACATTTTTTCTTGTTCTTTCTTTTATTAATGTGTTGTATCACATTGATTGATTTGTGGATGTTGAACCAAACTTGCAGCCCTAGAATAACTCCACATGGTCGTGGTGAATAATCCTTTTAATGTACTGTTGAATCCTATTGGCTAGTATTTTGATGAGAATTTTTGCATCTGTGTTCATCAAGGATATTCGTCTGTAATTCTCTTTTTTGATGGGATTTTTGTCTGGTTTTGGGATCAAGGTGATGCTGACCTCATAAAATGAGTTTGGAAGTTTTCCTACCATTTCTACTTTTTGGAACAGTTTCAGGAGAATAGGAATTGGTTCTTCTTTAAATGTTTGGTCGAATTCCCCTGGGAAGCCATCTGGCCCTGGGCTTTTGTTTGTTTGGAGATTTTTGATGGCTATTTCAATCTCCTTACTGGTTATGGCTCTGTTCAGGTTTTCTTTTCCTGGTTCAGTTGTGGTAGTTTATATGTCTCTAGGAATGCATCCATTTATTCCAGATTGTCAAATTTGTTGGCGTAGAGTTGCTCATAATATGTTCTTATAATTGTTTGTATTTCTTTGGTGTTGGTTGTGACCTCTCCTCTTTCATTCATGATTTTATTTATTTGGGTCCTTTCTCTTTTCTTTTTGATAAGTCTGGCCAGGGGTTTATCAATCTTATTAATTCTTTCAAAGAACCATCTCCTAATTTCATTGATTTGTTCTATTGTTTTTTTGGTTTCTATTTCATTGATTTCTGCTCTGATCTTTATTATTTCTTTTCTCCTGCTGGGTTTAGGCTTTCTTTCTTGTTCTTTCTCCAGCTCCTTTAGGTGTATTTGAGACCTTTCTTGTTTCTTGAGAAAGGGTTGTATTGCTATATATTTTCCTCTCAGGACTGCCTTTGCTGTGTCCCACAGATTTTGAACTGTTGTGTTTTCATTATCATTTGTTTCCATGAATTTTTTCAATTCTTCTTTAATTTCCTGGTTGGCCCATTTATTCTTTAGAAGGATGCTGTTTAGTCTCCATGTATTTGGGTTCTTTCCAAATTTCCTCTTGTGATTGAATTCTAGGTTCAGAGCATTGTGCTCTGAAAATATGCAGGGAATGATCCCAATCTTTTGATACCGGTGACCTGATTTATGATCCAGGATGTGATCTATTCTGGAGAATGTTCCATGTGCACTAAAGAAGAATGTGTATTCTGTTGCTTTGGGATGGAATGTTCTGAATATATCTGTGATGTCCATCTGGTCCAATGTGTCATTTAAGAACTTTATTTCCTTGTTGATCTTTTGCTTAGATGATCTGTCCATCTCAGTGAGGGGAGTGTTAAAGTCCCCTACTATTATTGTGTTATTGTGGATGTGTTTCTTTGATTTTGTTATTAATTGGTTCATATATTTGGCTGCTCTCACGTTAGGAGCATAGATATTTAAAATTAGATCTTCTTGTTGGACAGACCCTTTGAGTATGATATAGTGTTCTTCCTCATCTCTTATTATAGTCTTTGGCTTAAAGTCTAACTTATCTGATATAAGCTTTCTTCTAATGTCCATTAGCATGGTAAATTGTTTTCCACCCCCTCACTTTAAATCTGGAGGTGTCTTCGGATCTAAAATGAATTTCTTATGGGCAACATATTGATGGGTTTTGTTTTTTATCCATTCTGATACCCTGTCTTTTGACTGTGGCATTTAGCCCAATAACATTCAGGGTAACTATTGAGAGATATGAATTTTGTGCCATTGTATTGCCTGTAAGGTGACTGTTATTGTATATTGCCTCTGTTCCTTTCTGATCTACTACTTTAAGCCTCTCTCTTTGCTTAGAGGACCCCTTTCAATATTTCCTGTAGAGCTGGTTTGGTGTTTGCAAATTCTTTCAGTTTTTGTTTGTCCTGGAAGCTTTTTATCTCCCCTTCTATTTTCAATGATAGCCTAGCTGGATATAGTATTCTTGGCTGCATGTTTTTCTTGTTTAGTGCTCTGAATATATCGTGCCAGTTCTTTCTGGCCTGCCAGGTCTCTGTGGATAAGTCTGCTGCCAGACTTATCCACAGAAGTTACAGACTTCTTTTCCCGGGCTTCTTTCAGGATTTTCTCTTTGTCGCTAAGACTTGTAAATTTTACTATTAGGTGATAGGGTGTGGACCTATTCTTGTTGATTTTGAGGGGGGTTCTCTGCACCTCCTGGATTTTGATGCTTGTTCCCTTTGCCACATTAGGGAAATTCTCTACAATAATTCTCTCCAATATACCTTCTGCTCCCCTCTCTCTCTCTTCTTCTTCTGGAATCCCAATTATTCTAATGTTGTTTCGTCTAATGGTGTCATTTATCTCTCGAATTCTCCCCTCATGGTCCAGTAGCTATTTGTCCCTCTTTTGCTCAGCTTCTTTATTCTCTGTCATTTGATCTTCTATATCACTAATTCTTTCTTCTGCCTCATTTATCCTAGCAGTTAGCGCCTCCATTTTTTATTGTACCTCATTAATAGCTTTTTTAAAATTTCAACCTGGTTAGATTTTAGTTCTTTTATTTCTCCAGAAAGGGCTTTATATATCCAGAGAGGATTTCTCTAATATCTTCCATGTCTCTTTCAAGCCCGGCTAGAACCTTGAGAATCATCTTTCTGAACTCTAGATCTGATATATTATCAATGTCTATATTGATTAGGTCCCTAGCCTTTGGTACTGCCTCTTCTTCTTTTTTTTTTTTTTTTTTTGTGGTGAGTTTTTCCTGCTTGTCATTTTGTCCAGATAAGAGTATATGAAGGAGCAAATAAAATACTAAAAGGGTGGCAAAGACCCCAGGAAAATGCACTTTAACCAAATCAGAAGAGACCCCATTCATGGAGGGGTGGGTGCAGAGAAAGGGGATAAAAAGAATTTCAGAAAAAAAAATTAAAAAAATTAAATAAAGAAAAATTATATAAAAGAAAAAAAAATATATATATACATATATATATACATATATATATATATATATATATATATATGTATATATTAGACTGGTGACTAGAACAGGGTCACCCACCTAATTTGGGGAGTATTTTGGTCCCTTAGAAGAAAGTATCTCCCCAAATTTTAAAGAATGAAAAACATATATAAGGGCAAACACAACGATGGGATGGAATATGCCTTTAAAAACGAAAAAAAAATATTTTTTTAAATTTCTAAAAAAGGAGTTGATAAAGTAAGTTTGTTGGGGGAATGAAAATTTGCTTGGGAGAATTTGCTTGGGCTGGAGACTAGAACAACCCTGGAGCTAGATTTAGGGTATATTTTGATCTATTAGAAGAAGTCGTAGGCCAAATTTTTTAGAAGAAAAAACCTTATGTGTGTACAAAAAGTTAAACACAATGAAGGATAAAATATGATTTTAATAATGAAGGTTCAAAGAAGAGTTTTTTTTTAATGAAAGGTATTGTTAAGATAAGCTAGTTAAAAAACGTTAAAAAAGAAAAGGGTAAAAGTTAAAAAAATTAGCAGAAGAAAAAAAATTAAATTAAAAAAAATTAAATTAACTGCAAGACTAAAGAATCATGGGGAGAAAGCCATGAGTTCTGTGCTTTGCTTTCTCCTCCTCTGGAATTCTGCTGCTCTCCTTGGTAAGTGAATTTGGTCTTGGCTGTATTTCTTGTTGATCTTCTCTGGGAGGGGCCTGTTGTATTGATTCTCAAGCATATTTGCCTGAGGCGGAATTGCACCGCCCTTACCAGGGCTGGGCTAAGTAATCCACTCGGGTTTGCTTTCGGGAGCTTTTGTTCCCTGAATGCTTTCCGTAGAGTTCCAGAGGACGTGAATGAAAATGGAGGCCTCCCAATCTCTGGCCTGGAGGAGCTGAGAGCTCGGGGCCCCACTCCTCAGTGCACCCTCAGAGAAAAGCGCTCAATCAGTCCCATCTCCCTGGCCTCCAGCTCTGAGCTCACCCAGCCTGCGACCAATTCAAGGTAACCCCGAGCTGAGAGCTCACTCCTCGGGTCAGTCTCTGTAGCCAGCTTCCCCGCTCTAATACCTGGGAGCTCTGTAACACTCAGACACCCCCATCCTTCTGTGACCCTATGGGACTTGGGGCCATGCTGACTCCACATGGGCTTCACCCCGGTTTACCCTCTGAAGCGATGTCCCTCAGTGGAGCAGACTTTTAAAAGTCCTGATTTAGTGCTCCGTTGATCCGCTGCTTGCCTGGAGCTGCCCCCCCCCCCCGCCCCCGTGGTCTATCTTCCCGTCGCTTTGGATTTACTTCTCTGCGGCTCCTACCTTTCAGAAAATGGTCAATTTTCTGTCTAGAATTGCTGTTCTTCCTCTCTTTGATCTCCCATTGGACTTGTAGGTGTTTGCAATGGTTAGATAAGCTATCTAGCTGATTTCCTGCTACCTGATGTAGTCTCAGCCTGCTACTTCTCTGCCATCTTGACTCCTCCCCCATCCTGTTTTTTTATTGCTTTAAATTTGTTAGTAAAACTATCTTCTCAGCTTTTATATTTGTATGTATTTATATCATAATGTATCATATCATATCATTTCATAGCATATAGTAAAAGCTAGCTGATTCTAAATCATGATGGAATAGGGAAAAAGTGATAATGGGTGTGATAATAATTTAAATTTTGTTATGCTCATTGCCTATCTAAGTCCCTGGCAATGACATTGATGGGTCTGTCCTCACAGGGCCGTGTGTGTGTGTGTGACAGAGAGAGAAAGAGTGGTAAGGATTAAGGATGATTATACACAGAGTAGGATGTGAAACACCTTGAGATAAGTGAGGGAAAACTCGATATATATCTAGTTTAAGCTGTACAGGCTCAAGAATCCAGAAAATTCATAAGAGAGGAAATGAAGTCAAGTCAAATACCATGTATAGGTTAGTTCATATTTTCATTTCCAAAAGTCACATTTTGTATGCTTCTTTACTTAGAGTGTATACATGTACAATGTATTTTAACTTTTCTTAAGTGCTAATGGATATTTTAAGTTGCTCACATTATTTTTGAAAATTCACTTAGCTGGAAGGTAAAAAGCAAAAGAAATTTGTTTTGCGTTGGGATTGATGAAACCAGGAAATTTACTCTTATAGAGGTATAGATTTTTATATTTATTTATTTATTCATTAATTTTTAAATATTTTACTTATTTGACAGAGAGACAGATCACAAGTAGGCAGAGAGGCAGACAGAGAGAGAGAGAGGGAAGCAGGCTCCCTGCTGAGCAGAGAGCCTGATGTGGAACTTGATCCCAGGACCCTGGGATCATGACCCGAGCTGAAGGCAGAGGCTTTAACCCACAGAGCCATGCAGGTGCCCAGAAGTAGAGATTTTTAAAGGGAACTTGTATTAAAAACTTTGTCCATATATAAGTCCCTGTGTAAGTCTTGACCTTTTCCTTGCTGGAATTTATGTTTTGTGTTAACAGTGCATATTTACTTTCATATATAACATCTTGGGAGACTTTTGCTGTAGCATGACAGAGTAATGGCACTTGGTTAGCCCATGCACTATAAACACTAATCAAACTGGACACAGTACATAACAATCATTTTATTCATTCAGCAAGAACCAACACAGGACTGCAATCTCTGAGAGAAAAAGAAACCATAATCACCATTACTTTTTCTTGGGGACTATTTCCAGATTATAAAGCATAAAGATGGAGCTTTTAATCAGAGTATGATAGTCTTTTGAAGTTTAGGGGGTTAAAAATTAGAGTGCAGGGTTTCCAAATGGTTTAGAATTTGTAGAACCAAGGACCAGAGAGAAATAAGCTATGAAAGAAATAAATTTGGGAAGGAATAATTTTTAAGTTTTTCACCAAATACGAAGTTGTGAGTGTGCAGGGGAAGCTGGGGAGCTGTGAAAGTAAACATAGATTGTGGGGGTCACACATTTCTGAGAAAGATAGGGGGGACAACCAGCTCGACCTTGCTAAACACCATGAACATTCAATGTAGATTCCTACATGTATAGAGCTACACTAGAGTTAGAATAAAAAATAATGTAGAGCTATTCTGACAATCATACTGATTCACAATTAAATTTACTTTCTGTCTGAATAACACTCAACAGTCTTTAATGAAAGATTAAGAAAAATTGCTTTTAATAACATAGCATTCATAATGGTTTGGGTTAAGATAAAATATCACTACATAGGCATAAGCATATGGCATAAGTATATAAGCAAGGAATTCTGTAATTCATAATCAGGGATAAAAATAGTAGTAGAGACAGGTCCAGAGATGAAGATATGTTAGAATTAGTAGACACACTGTTTAAAACAGTTATTAAAATATGTCTAAGAACTTAAAGGAAAGAGTGAATATGATGAGTAAACCTATGGGAAATCCTAGTAAAGAAATAGAAATTTTAAAAAATGAAAAGCTGGAACTCAAAAACACAATAACACAATAAATAATAATAACACAATAATGAAAGATTTATAATTTATACCTGATAAATATTAAAAAGTTTTGCTCATGAAAAGACTTAAGACTGAAAATACTTATATATATGATGTTGGACTTCAGACTATGTAAAGAACTTTTAAAAATCGATTTAAAAAATTTCAAACCCATTTTTAAATAAATGGGCAAAAGACATGAACATTTATGAAAGGATAAACCAAAAACACATGAAAAAATATTCAAAATCATTTGTCATTAGGCTTATGAAACTGAAACCAGTGATTAATTTTAACATAATTTTAGAAGGTTGACATGAGTGAATATTGACAAGTATTCAAGCAAATGGAACACTAATTAGAGATTGGTATGTAAAAATGATACAACTAATTTGGAAAGCCATTTGGAAATTTCTAAAAAATTAAATTCAGTTAATTAACATATAATGTATTATTAGTTTCATGGGTATAGGTCTGTGATTCATTAGTCTTATATAATACCCAGTGCTCATTATCACACATATCCTCCCCAGTGTCCATCACCCAGTTACCCTGTTCCTCTACCCCTCTCCCCTCTAGCAGCCCTCAGTTTTTTTCCTATGATTAAAAGTCTTAAGGTTCGTCTCCCTCTCTGGTTTCATCTTGTTTCATTTTTTCTCTCTTCCCTTATGATCTTCTGCCTCATTTCTTAAATTTCACATATCAGTGAGATCATATGATAATTGTCTTTCTCTGATTGACTTATTTCACTTAGCATAATACCCTCTAGTTCCATCCATGTCCTTGCAAATGGCAAGATATAATTATTTTTGATGGCTGTGTAACCCCTCCCCCCCCATGTGTGTGTGTGTCTCTCTCTCACATTTTCTCTATTCATCTGTCAATGGACATCTGGGCTTTTTCTATAGCTTGACTTTTATGGACAGTGCTGCTATAAACATTGCAGTGCATGTGCCATTTGGATCACATTTGTATCTTTGGGGTAAATACCTAGCAGTGCAGTTGCTGGGTCATAGGGTAGATCAATTTTCAACTTTTTGAGGAACCTCATTGCATTCCCACCAACAGTGTAAGAGGGTTCTCCTTTTTCTGCATTCTCCCCTATATCTGTCATTTCCCAAATGGTTAATTTTAGCCATTCTGACTGGTGTAAGTTGGTATCTCATTGTTGCCAAGTGATGTTGAGCACTTTTTCCTGTATTGGCCATTTCTATGTCTTCATTGGAGAAATGACTCTTCATGTCTTCTGCCCATTTCTTGACTGGATTATTTGTTTTTTGAGTGTTGAGTTTGGTAAGTTCTTTATAGATCTTGGATACTAGCCCTTTATCTGATACATCTTTTTCAAATATCTTTTCCAATTCTGTTGGTTGTCTTGTGGTTTCCTTTGCTGTGTAGAAGCTTTTTACTTTCATGAAGTCCCAGTAGTTCATTTTTGCCTTTGTTTCCCTTGCCTTTGGAGACATGTCTAGCAAGAAGTTGCTGTGACCAGAGTTGAAGAGGTTGCTGCCTGTGTTCTCTTGTAGGATTTTGATGGATCCCTATCTTACATTTAGGTTTTTCATCCATGTGGAACCTGTTTTTGTGTATGGTGTAAGGAAACAGTCCTGTTTCATTCTTCTGCATGTGGCTGGTTAATTTTCCCAACACCATTTGTTGAAGAGACTGTCTTTTTTCTGTCAATTCTCTCTCTTTTTTTCCCCTCCCTCCCTCTCTTTCTTTCTTTCTTTCTTTTTTTCTTTCTTTCTTTCTTTCTTTCTTTCTTTCTTTCTTTCTTTCTCCCAAAATTCAATGCTTATGCATCACACCCAGTGCTCCATGCAATAGGTGCCCTCCATAATACCCACCACCAGGCTCACCTAATCCCCAACCACCCCTCCCCTCCAAAACCTTCAGTTTGTTTCTCAGAGTCCACAGTCTCTCATGGTTTATCTCCCCCTCTGATTTTCCCTCACTCACTTCTCCTCTCCATCTCTCAATATCCTCTGTGTTATTCCTTATGCTTTACAAGTAAGTGAAACCATATGATAATTGACTTTCTCTACTTGACTTATTTCACTCAGCATATTCTCTTCCAGACCCATCCCGTGTTGATACAAAAGGTGTGTATTCATCCTTTCTAATGGAGGCATAATACTCCATTGTATATATGGACCATATCTTCTTTATCCATTGTCTGTTGAAAGGCATCTTGGTTCTTTCCACAGTTTGGTGAGTGTGGCCATTGCTGCTCTGAATATTGGGGTAGAGATGGCCCTTCTTTTCACCATATCTGTATCTTTGGGGTAAATACACAGTAGTACAATTGCAGGATCATAGGGTTCCTGCTATGTCAAAGATTAGTTGACCATAGAGTTGAGGGTCTATTTCTGGGTTCTCTATTTTTGTTCCTTTGATCTATGTGTCTGTTTCTGTGCCTGTACCATACTGTCTTGATGATTACAGCTTTGTAATAGAGCTTGAAGTCTAGTATTGTGATGCCACCACTTTTGGTTTTCCTTTTCAGCATTCCTTTTTCTATTTGGGGTCTTTTCTGGTTCCACATAAATGTTAGGATTATTTGTTCTAGCTCTATGAAAAAAGTGGATGGTATTTTGATAGGGATTGCATTGAATGTATAGATTGCTCTAGGTAGCTTAGACGTTTTAACAATATTTGTTCTTCCAATCTGTAAACATGGAACGTTTTTCCATTTCTTCATGTCTTCCTCAATTTCTTTCACGAGGGTTCTATAGTTTTCAGAGTACAGATCCTTTTCCTCTTTGGCTAGGTTTTTCCCTCGGTATCTTACAGTTTTGGGTGCAGTTTTAAAAAGGATCGACTCCTTAGTTTCTCTTTTTTCTGTGTCGTTGTTAGTGTATAGGAATGCAACTGATTTCTGTGCATTAATTTTATATCCTGCCACATTGAGGAATTCCTGTATGAATTCTAGCAAGTTTGGAGTCCTTTGCGTTTTCCACATAGAATATCATGCCATCTGCAAAGAGTGAGAGTTTGACTTCTTTGCCTATTCAGATGCATTTTATTTCTTTTTGCTTTCTGATTGCTGAGGCTAGGACTTCTAGTACTATTCTGAACAGCAATCCCTGTTGTGTTCCTGTCCTTAAGAGAAAGGGTCTCAATTTTTACCCATTGAGAATGATATTTGCTGTGGGGTTTTCATAGATGGCTTTTATGATACTGAGGTATGTACCCTCTGTCCCTATACTGTGAAGAGTTTAATCAAGAAAGGATGCAGTACTTTGTCATATGCTTTTTCTCTATCTGTTGAGAGGATCATAGGGTTCTTGTCCTTTCTTTTATTATGTAAAATAAATGTATTGATTGATTTGCATTTGTTAAATCAGCCTGGCAGCCCAGAAATAAATCCCACTTCATCGTGGTGAATAATCCTTTTAATGTACTGTTTGATCCTATTCGAATTTTGGTGAGAATTTTTGCATCCATGTTCACCAGGGATATTAGTCTGTGATTCTCCTTTTTGGTGGGGTCTTCGTCTGGTTTGGGAATCAAGGTAATGCTGGTCTCATAGAAAGAATTTGGATGTTTTCTTTCAATTTTGATTTTTTGAAATAGCTTCGGAATAATGGGTGTTAGTTCTTTAAATGTTTGGTAGAATTCTGCTGGGAAGCCATCTGGCCCTAGGCTTTTGTTTGTTGGGAGATTTTTTTATTAATCCTTCAGTTTCCTTGCTGGTTATGGGTCTTTTCTATTACTTCCTGATTCAGTTTTAGTAGTTTATACATCTCTAGGAATGCATCCATTTTTTCCAGGTTGCCTAATTTGTGGACATATAGGTGCTCATAATACGTTCTTATAATTGTTTGTATTTCTTTGTTGTTGATTGTGATCACTCCTCTTTCATTATTTATTTGGGTCCTTTCTCTTCTTCTTCTTTTTTTTTTTAATAAAGATTTTATTTGTTTATTTGACACAGAGATAACAATTAGGCAGAGAAGCAGACAGGGAGAGAGAGAGAGAGAGAGGGAAGCAGGCTCCCCGCTGAGCAGAGAGCCCAATGTGGGACTCGATCCCAGGACCCTGAAATCATGACCTGAGCTGAAGGCAGTGGCTTAACCCACTGAGCCACCCAGGCGCCCCCTTTCTCTTCTTTTTGATAAATCTGGCCAGGGGTTTATTAGTCTTCTTAATTCTTTCAAAGAGCCAGCTTCTAGTTTTGTTGCTCTGTTCTACTATTCTTTTGGTTTCTATTTCATTGATTTCTGCTCTAATCTTTATTATTTCTCTTCTCTGCTGGGTATAGGCTTTATTTGCTGTTCTTTCTCTAGCACCTTTAGGTGTAAGGTAAGGTTGTACATTTGAGACCTTTATTGTTTCTTGAGAAAGGCTTGTAGTGCTCTGTACTTCCCTCTTAGGACTGCCTTTGCTGCATCCCAAAGATTTTGAACAATTGTGTTTTCATTTGCATTTATTTCCATGATTTCTTTTAATTCTTCTTTAATTTCCTGATTGACCCATTCATTCTTTAGTAGGATATTCTTTAGGTTCCATGTAGTTGAATTCTTTCCAACTTTCCTTTTGTCATTGAGTTCCAGTTCCAAACATTGTAGACTGAAAATATGCATGGAATTATCCCAATCTTTTGGTACCAGTTGAGACCTGATTTGTGATATGGGATGTGATCCATTCTGGGGAATATTCCATGTGCATTTGAAAAGAATGTGTATTCTGTTGCTGTGGGATAGAATGTTCTGAGTATATCTGTGAAGTCCATCTTGTCCAGTGTCATTCAAAGCCCTTATTTTCTTGTTGATCTTCTCCTTAGATGATCTGTCCTTTGCAGTGTGGTGGGGGATGGTGGTGGTGGTGTGTTAAAGTCCCCTACTATTATTGTATTATTAGTGATGTGTTTCTTTGATTTTCTTATGAATTGATTATGTAATTGACTATGTAATTTGATTTTCTTATGAATTGATTATGTAATTATGTAATTGTAATTATGTAATTGATTATGTAATTTATGCCCCATCTTAGGGGCATAAATATTAACATTTGTTAAATCTTCATGTTGAATAGACCCTTTAATTATGATACAGTGTCTGTCTCATTTCTTATTACAGTCTTTGGTTTAAAATCTAATTTGTCTGATAGAATGTGATTGCTACCCAGCTTTCTTTTGATGTCCATTAGCATGAAAAATAATTTTCCACCCCCTCACTTTAAACGGAGGTGTCTTTGGGTCTAAAATGAGTCTTTTGCAGACAGCTTATTGATGGATCTTGCTTTTTCATCCAGTCTGATATCCTGTGTCTTTTGATTGGGGCATTTAGCCCTTTACATTCAGAGTACCCACTGAAAGATATGAATTTAGTGCCATTGTATTTCCTGTAAATTGACTGTTGCTGTATCTTGTCTCTGTTCTTTTCTGGTCTGTGTTACTTTTGTATTCTCTCTTTGCTTAGAGAACCCCTTTTAATATTTCTTGTATGGCTAGTTTGGTAATCACAAATTCTTTTTGTTTCTGTTTTTCCTGGAAGTTTTTGTCACTCCTATTTTGAATGACATCCTAGCTGAATAAAGTAATCTTGACTGGATATTTTTCTTGTTTAGACCCTGAATATGTCATGCCAGTCCTTTATGTCCTGCCAGGTCTCCATGTATAGGTCTGCTGCCAGTTTAGTGTTTCCATTCTTATAGGTTATAGACCTCTTGTCCCAAGCTGCTTTCAGGATTCTTTCTGTGTTTCTGCAGTGGCAATGTTGTTGGACTATTTTTGTTGATTTTGAGGGGGTTCTCTATGCCTTCAGGATTTTGATGCGTGTTTCCTTCTCCAGATTAGGGAAGTTATCTTCTATAATTTGCTCCACTATACTTTATGCGCTGCCCCCACTTTCATTTTCTTCTGGGATCCCAATTATTCTAATATTGTTCTGCTTTATAGTATCACTTATCTCTCGAATTCTCCCCTTGTGACCCAGTAGTTGTTTATCTCTCTTTTACTCAGCTTCTTTGTTCTCCATAATTTGGTCTTCTGTATCATTAATTATCTTGTCTGCCTCATTTATTCTGGCAGAGCCTCCATTTTTTTGATTGCATCTTTTTAATTGCCTTTTTGATTTTGACTTGGTTAGATTTTAGTTCTTTCATTTATCCAGAAAGGTATTCTCGAGTGTCTTCTATGTTTTTTTTCAAGCCAGCTAGTTTCTTTATAATTGTTATTCTGAACTCTAGTTCCAAAATCTTACCAATGTCCATATTGGTTAAGTCCCTGGCAGTCAGTACTGCTCTTGTTCTCTTTTTTTGAGGTGAGTTTTTCCTCCTTATTATTCTGTCTAGGGAAAGATAGATGAATGAGAGAACAAAGTACTAAGATGGCAACAACAACTGCAGAGACATATACACTAAATAAATCAGAAGAGACTTGAAACCGGGGGTGGGGGAAGGGAATATGATCAGACAGGTGAGCAGAACAGAGTAATACACTGGATTCTCTGTGTTTTTTGGTCTGTTTTTTTTTTTTTTTTTTTTTTTTTTAGAAAACTAAATCCCAAATTGTAGAGAAGAAAAACTTATATATGTACAAAATATAATTAAATGCAGTGGAAGGATAGGATGTAATTGTATAAATGGAAAATTAAAGAGAACAAAAGAGAAAGGAAAAAAAAACAATAAAAAGGAAGAGATATAAACAGGTGAACAGAACAGAACAATACACTATGTCCTGAGTGTATTTTGGATGGTTTGTTAGAAGAAGCTGTATCTCAAAATTGTAAAGAAAGAAAAACTTAAATATATAAAAATAAAATTAAATACATTGAAAGGATGGAATGTAAGTATAAAGGTGAAGATTAAGAAAGACTTTAACAGCATCAAAAACAAAACAAAAACATCAAATAACAACAAAAAGGAAGAAGAAGAAGAAGAAAAAAAGGAGAATATGATCAGATGGGTGACTAGAAGAGTCATATACTAGATTTTGTGTGTATTTTGGCCTTTTAGAAGAAACTGCATCCCAAAATTTTAAAGAAAAACGTATATATATGTATGTATATATATATATACATATACATATACAAATAAGATTAAATACAATGGAGGAATAGAAGGTAATTATAAAAATAGAAATTTAAAAAGATTTTATTCTATTTTGTTTTAAGATTTTATTTATTTGAGAGAGAGAGAGACAAGAGTGAGAGAGAGCATGAGAGTGGAGAAGGTCAGAGGGAGAAGCAGACTCCCCATGGAGCTGGGAGCCTGATGCCTGACTAGATCATGGAACTCCAGGATCATGACCTGAGCTGTACAGAGTCATTTAACCAACTGAGGCACCGAGGCACCTGAAAATTTAAAAAGACTTCAAAAAGATGTTGATAAAATTAGAAATTGGTTGAAGAAGGAAAGAGGAAAAGTTAACGTTTAAAGTGTAAAAGAAAAAAAATTAAAGTTAAAGACTAAAGAGTCATGGAGAAAAGCTATGAGTTCTATGTGCTATATTTGCTTAGAGTTGGAGTTTTGCAGTTCTGTGATCAGTAAATTTTGTCTTGGCTTGATGTTCTTGCTGATCTTCTGGTGGAGGAGCCTATTACATTGATTCGCATGTGTCTTTGCACCAAGTGGACTTGCATTGCCCTTGCCAGTGGCCAGGCTATGTAATCTGCTCTCGTTTGCTCTATGTGGTTTTTGTTCTCTAAAAGCTTTCTGCACAGCTTTAGAGGATGAAAATGAAAATGGTGGCCTTCCAATCTCTGGCACCAGAGCTGAGAGCTAGGAGCCCCACTCCTCAGCAGGCCCTCAGAGAAAAGCAGTCAGACACTCCTTTCTCCCTGGTCTCCAGCTGCACTCTGTGCTCACCAGGCTTGTGACAGTGCGCATCTAATTCAGGCATGCAACCCTGTTTGGAATCTCCAAACCCTGCATACTGTTCTTGTGTGCTCCCAGGCTTCTCCCAGGAGATTATTGGAAGTCTCTCTGGTCTGCTGCTTTTTGCTGCTCAGGGGGCAGTTGCCTGTGCCACCATTCATGGTTATGGCAACCCTGTGCTGACAGCCCACTCCTGGGTTCCCACTTTGCAGCTAGCTTCCCCACTGCAGTGCCTGGTATCTCTACCACACTCATGCACCCCCAGTCTTCATGTGACTCCCAGAAATCCTGAGATCACATTGCGCCAGGTAGGGATCTGTTCCTGCTTAGCAGCTTGAGCAACATCCCTCCCCAGAGCAGACTTATGTAAATTTCGATTTTGTACTCTGCTGCGCTATCACTTGCCAGTAGCCTGCTGAAGGAGGCTCTTTCCCCTTGCTGTCTGTCTTCCCATATATGGCCTTGGATTCACTTCTCCTCACCTTCCTACCTTGCAGAAGGTTGTCACTTTTCTATTTGTAGAGTTGCTGCTATTCTTTTCTTAGATCTCCAGTTTAGTTTGCAGGTGTTCAGAATTATTTGATCGTTATCTAGCTGAGTTCGTTCCTAGGACCAGACAAAACTAAGGTCTCTTACTCCTCCATCATCTTGGACTCTTTCTGGCAGTATTTTTCAAAGTTACATTTACACTGTGGAGCAGTTCTACTTCTACTCAGTTATCCAAGAGAAATAAAAACATACGTTGACAAAAATAAGAATTGCATAAGAATGTTCATAACAATTTTATTTTAATAGCCTCAAACTAAAAATATCTTAGATGCTCATCTAAAAGTGAATAGCTAAATAAGTTGAATTTATACAATAAAAATACTACTTGGAAATAAAATGAAAGAACTATTTGTACATTTGTAACACATGGATAAGTTTGAAAACCATTATGCTGAATAGAAGAAGTCAGTCATAGAAGTGTTCATTTACACTTTATTGTATAATTTTAGAATAGGCAAAAAAGAATAAGCAAAAAACAAAAAAGTGTTTATAAGGGACTTCCAGGAAAGATGGCAGAGTAGGAGGGCCCTAACCTTATTTCATCCCATGGATATAACTAGATAACACATCAGTGCAAAAAAGAATGTAAAATATGACACCATATACCTAACATATGGTGGGACATGGAGAAAGAAGAAAAGAATGGGTTCATATTTAAGCAATTATCAACTTCATATATACTATTATATGCAGAAGATACTATATACAAACCTAATGGTAACCACAAATCAAAAACCAGCAATTGATGTGCAAAAAATTAAGAGAAAGGAATTCAAGTATATCACTAAAGAAAACCAGAAAACCATGAAAGAGAGCAATAGAAGAAATGCTCAGAGAAAATCTATAAAAACAATCACAAAAGAGTAACAAAATGGTAATAAATTACATCTGTCAGTAATTACCTTGAAAGTAAGTGGACTACATGCTCCAATCAAAGATATAAGGTGACAGAGTTGATAAAAAAATTAATAACAAGAAAACAAGATCTGTCTATATGCTACATACAAGAGACTTGTTTCATATCTAGACACCTGGGGATGGAGAAATATTTATCATGCAAATGTATGTCAAAAGAAAGCTGGGGTAGTAATACTTATATAAGGCAAAATAGACTGTAAAAGACAAAGAGTGTAATAAGAGACAAAGAGACTATATAAAAATAAAGAGGACAATCCATCAAGAAGATAAAACAATAGTAAATATTTATGCACCAAATCTGAGAGCATCAAAACAACAACAACAACAACAAAACAGTTAATAACAAACATAAATGAGCTAATGAATAGGAATACAACAGTAGGAGACTTAAATACTCCACTTATATTGATGGACAGATCATTAAAGCAAAATCAGTAAAAGGAAATAGTGGGGGTTGCCTGAGTGGCTTAGTTGTTTCTTCTAATTTACTGTCATTTTTAAAAATCAGTAACTTTTTAAGAATTAAAATTAGTATATTGGAAATTGAAATCCAATATCATTATAATAATTGAAAAATAGAATGATTATATGCCATAATTAAAAGAAGTTATTAAAAGCAAATACACTGTGTAATAATTAATTCTATCTGCCCTTAACTGAATTTGGGATATAATGATCTAGTCATTTTCTTCTTTTTGTAGAGTATTTTTTTCCTTTTTATCTGTCAGTGGCCAATTACATTGCTTTTCTTTTCTTTTTTCTTTTTTTTTTTTTTAAAGATTTTATTTATTTATTTGGCAAAGAGAGAGATCACAAGTAGGCAGAGAGAGAGGCAGAGAGAGAGGAAGGGAAGCAGGCTTCCTGCCTAGCAGAGAGCCCGATGTGGGGCTCGATCCCAGGACTCTGGGATCATGACCTTAGCCGAAGGCAGAGGCCTTAACCCACTGAGCCACCCAGGTGCCCCTACATTGCTTTTCTAATATTAAGCTAACTTCACATTTCTGCTATAAACCAACTTGATCATGATAAATGATCCTTTTTACCAGTTGCTTGGTTCAATTTGCCAATACTTTTAAAAGATTTTTGCATCTACATTCAAAATGAGATTGGACTATATTTACTCTTATACTCTTATTTGGTTTTGATATCAAGGAAATACTAGTTTGATCTACTTAATTAGAGTTTAACCCATTTTTCTGTTCTCTGGAAGTCTGTAGGATTTAAGTGAATTTTCCTTAAACTTGCCAGTAAAGTGAGTTGGGCCTGTAGTTTGTTTTGGAGAAAGCTTTATGTTACTGGCTCAGTTCCATTATTTTAATCTCAGTTTATTATTTCTTTTGGCAAATTTGTATGTTGTATTTTTTGTAGGAATTTTCTAGCACAGTATTTACTGAATTCCAAATTTATAGAAATAAGATTATAACATACACTTAATAACTTTGAAATATTTGTAAGACTTATTTATACTCACCCTATTTTATTCTTGATATGAATTATCTTTATTTTTTGGTCAATCCTCTTATATATATATATTTTTTTCACATGATGTTAATCTTCAAATTTTGGCTCTGTTTGTCTTCTGTATTATAGTTACCATTTTATTTCATCATCATCATCGTTTGCTCTGTTTCTCTAATATTTCATTCTTTCTGCCTTTCCCCCCTGTTCTTTCTATAATTTCCTGAGATGGATGCCAAATCATTACATTTAAGCCATTCATCATTCTTCTTTTTATATGTATATATTTATTTTATTTTCTGTGCCATACTTCAAAATTTGATGTTATATTTTTCAATGTTGTCAGCTCAGTATATTTTTAAAATTCTCTCTTGATTTCCTTTTGACATATGTTTTTATAATGTCCAAACATATGGGGATTTTCTAATTATATTTTGATTGTTGATAGTTGGCAAAGATCATAAACCTTATGATTACTTTCATGTTTATTGATGCTTGCTTTATGGCATGGAATTTGGTTCAACTTTTATAATTGTTCTGCCTGTTCTTAGAAGAATTTAACTTGCAATGTTGGGTGCTCTGATACACACTAAGTCAACTTTTTTCCTCTACATCTTTCTTGAGTTTATATGTGCTCCCACTGACTGTACATTTGACTTTTACCCTTGTAGTTCTTTATTTTATAAATTTATACGTTTTAAGTCACATTATTGATTACATACATATTTTAAATTAAAGTTTCTTGGTGATTCTTTTATCATTATTATGTCCTTTACATTTAATGTAGCAATTGATATATTTGTCATATATTCTAACTCTTTATCTCTTTGAATTCTTAGATTTGTTATTTTAGCTGGTCAATATTTATGTACAGATCCTATTATTTTACCTCTTTATTTGTTCATCATTTCTTCTTATATCTCAGCCTTTTTTTTTTTTTAACATCAGTTTTGTTTTGTCTGATGCAAACTCCTTATTTGCTTTCCTTGAGACATCCCCTTTGCTGAATAATAGTCAGGACTTTCTGATAACTATCAGGACTTCCTTATATTTCAGGAATTAACCTAAGTGGAAGAAAACAAAAGTTGTGCAGCATCATTGAATACCTATAATATATTAGGTGTCATGATAGGGGTTAGGGATAGCACAATGAACAATAAAATCAAGGAACTTTGAAATAGGAAGTGAGAGTTCAAGACAATAAAAATATAAGCAACATAATTGTGATAATTGCTATGAAGTATAAAATAAGCTGTGTGAAAGAATAAAGGAGGAGGGGTGTTGGATCTACTTTAGAGTGAATAGTTAGGAAAGGCATCTCAGAGGACTTGACTGAGCTCTGGTTGAAGAGAAGTTATGCTGGCTGAGAGTAGAAGATGAAATATTCTAGATAAAGGATGGAGCTTGATTTTAGGCTCTTGGATGACTTGTTTTGGGAGAAAAAGGAAGTGAGGGTGGTTGAAATGTAGTGAGCAAAGAAGAAAGTGAAGTTTGATAAGGTAGGCAGGGTTCAGATCATGGAGAGCTTCTTAGATCTTGACAATGAGTTTGACTTATATTTGTAATGTTTTTGGGAAGCAGGTGGAGGATTGAAAAGGAAATTGATATAAAGTTCACTATATATTTTTAAATACCACTTTTGCTATTATACAGAATAAGAAGAATTGGTAGAAGGTGGACATGGAATTTGGAAGACAGGATTAATGATGTTTTTGAATAGATTGGTGGCGGTAGAGATGGAGATAATGGAACCAATTTTAAATGTACTTTGGAGCTAGAATGGACAGAATTTACTGATGTTGATGCATCCTACTTTATTATTGTTGTTATTATTGTTATTACTATTTTGCTAGGGACACTGGAGTAAAATGTGGTCTTGTTAATTAATTGAGCCAGAAAATGTACAGTAAATGGGAAATTTGGGGAAATTTAATATTCTCTTTTGGATGAGTTAAGCTTGAGATATCTGTGGAATGTTTAAGTCAAGAATTGAATATTTGAATGTAGAAATCTGGATCTCAGAGGAGCCATGGGCTGAACATAAAAATTTAAGTGTCATCAGCATTAAGTGTTTTTAAAGCTCTGAAAGTGAATGAGATTACCTCAGGGGAAAGTATGGTGAAAGAATAAAGAGCTAGGACTGAGTCCTGAGGAATTTTAATATCTATATGTTGAGTATAGGAGATAGCCAGGTCAGGGAAAGAAGAGGAACTCAAGGTGCCACAGAAGTCAAAGACGTAAGAATTCCGAAAAGAAGAGTAAAGGTTTTCCCCATGTTAGAGGATTGTTCACTAATTTAATCTTACAAAATGGAAAATGGAACCCTTTCTTTCTTGACTAGTTTAGCCTCAAATCACATAACAGTGTTTACTATGCTCTTCAGTTTTCTTAAACCTCTGCTCAGTAAACTTGGCTATTGCTCTTACTGAAGACATTTAAGCCATTAAGACATTTTGAAGGTAAAAAAGATGATTTTTCAACTCCAAGATAAAATAGGCCATCATGGTTTGAAATAAGTAATAAAACATTAATCAAAATTCTATTTTGAAATTACTTGAAAAAAAAGAAAAACCTGAAATATTTCTTTCAGTTTTTCTCTGAAAGCTAACAGGAGAATTATGCTGGATTACATGAAATTAAAAGGATAAGGTAAATTTGCTTTGGATTTCTCCATGCCCTTGTTTATCATAGTTAGATCAACTTTGGTGATGGTTATCTTTAAATGAATATTATCAGGAATACCTCTGATTTCAGCTGACACAGAAATTGCTAGAAGTCTGATTGCAGTTAAGTAGTAAACATCTCCTATTAGGCTTTTATAAAACCTCACCACTGATAGAAATGCCAATGCTTAGGGGAAAAAATGTCTATTGTTGGTCAGAGCTGTAATTAAAAACTATACTTTGTTTTCAATCCAATTTTGGAAAGAATACAGGAGAAAAAACAAGATGTAAATTTTACAATGCCTTGGCAGTGTATCCAGTTCTCAGTTGAACAAAGAAGCTTATATGCAGAAAATCTTGTAGGAATAAAGCATGTAAAGTAAATAAAAAGCTTCCAGTGCTTAATTCCAATCTTCTCCACAGCAACTGGAGCTGCTGATAAGACACCTACTTGGAGTAATGATGCATAAGGTGAAAATGCAATAACCCAGACCTCATAAGTACGGACGGATGCCATCTTTTTAAAGGAAATGGTTGCAAATGTGAAATGCAATGTGCTGAACCATTTTCAAAGGTATTTTCATAAACACGGCAAAATGCCAAGGTTTGGTTTTTCCCAACATGATAGGAAGAGCAAGCGTTGGTAACTATTATAGGGGCATCCGGTATTTGTCCATGTTGTATCATATAAATGTTTAGGTACTGTCGATTCATTATTAGTGGCAGTTTTAATGGGAATATAAATATTATAAAGTGTGTTTACTACAGATAAATCATAGGGGTGCTGAAGTAATTTGCAGTACTAAAGCTCATTTTGGATAATTACAGTGCCCCTGAAGAATGTGTTTATGTATTACAAAGAAAGAGATTGTTAAGGAGAAAACTGTTTTGGAGTTAGTGACATTCTGAAAAGAGTAGAGGCTAATACTGTTTGGGACTAGTTTAGGAATGCGTGAGAATATTAATGAAAAACGATTTTGTGAGTTGGAAAGAGGAAAACCACTGTAATTTCAGTTGCTGGGCTAACATTATTCAGTCAAATTTCATGCAGATGACTTAGTGTTAACTACGGAAATAACATAAGAAATGATTAGTTAAAATTATGCTGGCAGTAAAAATACTAATATTTTATTGCATATTGAATTCTAGCTTACATTTTATACAGATGTAAATTAGACTGAAATGTTGTTTACCCTTTTTTTATGAAGGCTATTTTCATCACAGTATTAAAGGTTATTATTGGTTTACATCCCACTTCCTATTTTATTCGAATAAGGTGATCTTTAGCTTCCTTATTTTCCCTGAAATTAATAAGCCACAGTAAACTTTAAATACAGTGAGTTAAAGAGAAGTAAACAATTGTGTCCTAGATTTTAGAAGGTGATGTTATAATGAGATTAAAATTCTCCCCTTCAAGTATTGTTTATTTGTAAACTAGTCTGGCTTGGTCTTCTTATAAATGTTCTACTGATTAATTTCCTATGAAACATAAATTTCTTTTCCTTTTTGACAAGCTAGTCAGAATCTGCCAGTTTGGAGATTGTTTAAGAAAAATGCAGCTTAGAAGGAAAAAAAATGCAGCAAAGTGAAATGAGCATAAAATTAGATTTAGCTGAGATTGAGGTATCTATATTGTCATTTAAAAGTGAATTCAGCAGGCATTAAGTGAGTTTTGTGTTTAGGTTGGAAAGTGAATAGCAGCTGGGTAGAGAGAAACAATAGGCTTTTCTCCTCTGGCTGCTTCCCCCATAGCAATCTGCCTTCTGGAATGACTCCTTTGCCTGTGCTGTATGGTATACAGTTTGACTTTCAGGGTTCCATGCGTGAGTGCATGCACATGTGTGCACTGGTGCAAATAGATCAAATAGAGTCCGCAGTAAAGAGTACTACTTGAATAAATTTGTTGTTTATGTTACTTACCCCTAAATATTAGCTTTCTCTCAGTATCAGTCTTTCCTCAGGGAAAGAGTTTAATCAGCTCTACCTGGCAAAAATATTCACATCCTTTACTGGTAAAATTTCCTGACTTTCTGACTTCAGTGGAAATTTGGGAAGCCTGGTATAGTTCAGATGTAATAACAGACATTTTGGTTCTTCTGCTTCTTACCACATTCACATTTGGTTTACTTAGTATGGCTTCAAAGCTCTTGGTGGTATCTGATGTACAAATTCATTTCATTACTCATCCTCTACCATTCATTCTTTAAGAAAATGAGTGTCAAGAAAAATATTTATTTTTTTAAGTAGAGAGGCTCTGAGGCGTTAGCATTTTCACACCTGTTTCAGTTCTCTTCACAGTCAAATATGACACCACTTTGATTTCATATGTGAACTCGGGTTAGTTTAGTGTTCAAGCTGAATCTTTATGTTTCGTTAGTGTGTCGATGAATGCCAACTAACTTGTTTGGAAAAATAGTTCTTAAAAGCAAGTCGGATTTTTCCATTGGTTATCATTAGAAACTGGATTTGCATTTCCTTAGGGAAAAAAAGAAATTGAGACTGTTGAAAATTTTGGGTGGAGATAGATGATTGCAACATTATATGAGGGACGCTGTAGGGTAGCAGCATTGTTGGAACTTCTCAAAATTACTTCATCCAAATTTTTTTTTTCTTTTCAAAACTCTTCTTACTCTGAGAATGTATTCACCATGGTAAACAAATCTTGTAAATTGAGGGAATTTTTAAGATGCTTATGTACTCACCCTATGTGTACATATGATATCTAGGAAAATTTTCTTTCATTTTCTCCTAGCATCCAATCGATTCATTTTTGTGTTTATTATAGATCATTATCTAGGTAAATTTAGAAAGATTTATGTATATCAGCAATCAAAATTCCAGGATAAACCTGTGGCCCACTGGTAACAGGTCCCATTAGTGTAAGGATTCAAAATTCTTACTTTGGAGCTTCCAGATTGGTGAACAAGAACACATATACATGTTGAGAGGGTGATGCATCCCAGACTCCATAGTGATTGAAGCTCCTGTGCTCAGGACCCTTCCAGACTTTGTCCCATGAACCTCTTCATCTGGCCCTTCATTTGCAACCTTTAATATCCTTTGTAATAAACCAGTAATCTATTCTACTTTGCCCAGGAAAGGAGAGTAGGATTCCAGGTGATGCAGCAACAAATGTCAAGGGTAATTGACATTTAAATTTAAATTTTAAATTAAGACAATTTTAAATTGTCTTAGGTAGACACGATGATAGGATGTAGGAGTATAAACAAATGCAGAGCTAAGACTTAGCCTGGAGAATTTGATTAACATGCATAACAATAGCAGACAACATTCCTGGACAAACATCAGCTATTATAAATCTATGATGACAGAAGCCATGGAATAAAGATGATTGATCTTGAAGAAAGAAGACCCTGGGAACTTGATGACGTTCTTAAACAGTGATACTAGCTTTCGAAGATTTACCTCAATACTCTTATTAAATGAAATATATCAACTCCCTTCTGTTTTACCCACTATAGTAGAATTTTCTGTTATAATGAATCCAAATCTAGTTGATGATGCTGGCAAATTGATATGTGTAAACACCTATTATGTGTTAGTGTGATTACAAGCACTTTACGTACTAACTTCTGAAATTCGCACAGTGACCTTTTCAGATAGATCAAAGTTTCTCGAGGTGTGGTCCCTGGACCAGCATCATCACCATTACCTGGCAGTTTGTTGGAAATGTGCATTTTGGGGCCTCACCTCAATTGTTCTGAATGAGAAACTCTGGGGTGGGGACTTAGCAGTCTGTGTTTTGATGAGATCTCCAGGAAATTCTGATATATGCTGAAGTTTGACAACTACTGATATAGGGTATTGTATTTATCCCCATTTTGGAGATAAGTTGACTGAGCTGAATTTAAGTCACTTGCCCAATGTTATATAACTAGCAAGACTGACTCCTAAGTCTGTATGTGTAACCACCACATTATACCCCTGATGCCCATCATGTGTTAAGAACTTCTGCTCTCAGGAAGTGCTCTTTACATTTTGAAAACATACTCTTTTGAAAAATTACATAACTCCTTGTACATCTTTAAGTTGACATCTAAAAATTCCATATCACAATGTTAAATAATTACAAAGAATATGATTTTTAGTACATTGTAAATTGTGACATTTTAAAATGTGTTCCATCGGTCTTCTAAATGTATCCTATGAAATGTAAATGCCGTAGCATTTTAAATTTACTATCATCCACTAAAAAAAAAGCTTTTCTCTAATATTAAAAAAAATTCCTACATAAATTCAGCCCCACCTATTTGTGCAAACATGGATCACAACAAAGCACAAATAAGATCTGGAGATACGGATTCAAAAAGACCAATTCTGCCTCTTGTTGATTGTATCATTTGGCAAGTTATTTTACTTATATAAACCTCAGTGTCCTCCTATATAAATTGATCATATTAATATTTCCTTTCAGGGGGTTGTGAGGATCAAATGAGGTATAAAATACCCAGTGTAGACTCTGGCAATTATAGGAGCTCGTTTCCTAAGTATTATCTTTTCTTTTTTTTTTTTTTTAAATCAGCTGTCATGATTGACTTGGTTCCTTTCTATCTCCCCTTGCTACTTTTCCTTCTGTTCTTCATGAGTTTTCCTTCTGGATCTGGAGGAACTCATCTTGCATTTGACCTTCCTCTGCCCATATTTGTAAGACTGGGCATTGGACTCAACTGGTGTTGGGCTGGTTGCAGTACCTGCTAAATTAGGAGGACTTGTAGGTCCACCTAACATCACATTTTCCACCAGTGTAATGGCACCTCTTATATGGCTGTTTTCTCCTATTACCCCTGAACAAAATCCAGAGCCATGAAACCCAGACACTTTCTATTCAGAGGGTGCTGGAAGTATGTGAGGGTGAGTAAGCAGAGACTTATCAATACTCATATGGAGTGAGCAATATGCCCTACCCTGACACCCACTCTTTTATGTAATCCTTATAGTATTCCTAAAAGGGGGATATGATGCTTCCTCTTATAATTCAGATAATATAAATATTCTGCCTGCATCCATGCAGCTAATTTGTCAGAACTAGAATAAGATACAGATCTTTCTGATATAAAGTCCAAGAACTCCCTACTATACCACACAGAGGTTGGTCTCAGACAGCTATGACTTCAAAACTGATAGATGTATGCTAGAAGGGAATGAGAGCTGAAGACAACTCCAGCTGTAAAGATGCTAAATAAGCTGTGGACCTCCTGGCTCCACTTCTGTCTGCTCCTTAATTCTCAGTGGGTTTATTGCCTGATTTATCCCATATATTCTATAAATCCCCATCAAATTGGTCTTCTCGAGCATCTGGTCCTTTCTGTGCTTCACACACTTCTTTCCTTCAATAGTCAGGCTGTTGCATTTTGCCCACCAGTTTCTGGACTTGAAACACTTGATGAAGACCAGATTTTACCTTGATTTGGTTATCCCAGACTCTTCTCTACATAGTGAAGATGGGAAATGTCAAGCAATGGACTTGACTTTAGCATAGCTAAGCTTTTAAAAATAAATTCAAAATGAAGGATTCCCAGACATTCAAAATTCAAAAAATTACATATGTTAAAGTGTAATTTCACTAATTACATAATATTTATTTGCCTCCTTATAATTAATGATAAGCTAAGTATTACTGGTTCGCTGAGCTCTGTGCTTTTAAAAAATTCCCTTTTAAAATGGTGATTAGTTTACTTGAGTCAGTCTTCCCCTTGATTTTTAGCTATTGTTTATGCATCCAGACTTCCAAGATTAAGTAATTTTAATAGTCATTATGGTTATTATATAGTCATTCTGTGGTTAAACTTTTCATATCATGAGTGTTGTTCTTCATTTCCAGATAGGATTGTCTTCTCAGTCTGGTATAACCTGAAGAATTACTTCTTGGAGTAAAGCTTTATAAAGCAAACTTTTTGCCAAGCTCCTCAAATAACCTTTTATACAAGAGTACTTTATGAATTTATTTTTCTTTTAGATTCCCCCCCCCCCCCCCACGGCAGTTGTTTACTGAAAATTACTACAACTTGTTTTTTCTTTTTTTAGTGGGTTTCTTTAGAACCATAACTGACATTATCACTTAGGATGTAGCTATGTATGGCCCTGATGACTGCTACTGGATGAGACATACAAGGAGACTGGCATTTTCAAGAGATGAGCCTGTAGATCCGTTTTCATACAGAGGATGAAGGAGAGTCTGAAATATACACTTGATAGTAAGAGGCCATGCTAGTGGAGAATAGCAACAGTCTGAATATTGAATTCTCAAAAATGTATGTATGAAGCACAACCTCTGGGATTTCATGGAAAATAATCAAATGGGAAGTGAGAAAGTAGACTAGAGTCAGAACTCAGAGAAGAAACGTTAAGTGTGAAACTCTCTGCTTAGTAGGACTGAGATCTAAGCAATACACTGGGATTCTAAACAAAGGGGAAACATTATGGGAGTGTGGGTGAGGTTGAGTTTCAGGAATACATCTCAGGTCTCAGAACAGGGCACAAGATAGATAACCTGAGACCAAATTCTACAGTGTTAGACAAAATATTACTGGTTTCAAAAATCTCATTTGTTTGAAGTTCAGTTAGGTCTTGGGAATAAATCTTGTAAGAGTCTGCCATGGGAAGTTGAGACAAGTTGAATAAAGGTATCAAGGCTGGGCCTAACTAGCATTTTAACGTAGAATGCAGTTAACTATAAATTTTACCTAGTTCATATGTAATTATAAGTGAAGATGTTTTTTTACTACAACTGTGTGGAGATACATTTGATACTCTGTCATTTCCCTGAAAACTCCTTTATTTCCCAGTGTTGCTTCTGCATGTGCTGTTTCTTTAGAGCATTCAGCCTTGGACTGCAGGGATCACCTAGGCCAGGTGGTGAGCAAAGAGTGGTGTAATTTATGTTCTCAGAGCTCCCTGCATGATCTGGCTGAATTGGGGTTCATTTGAAAATGCACCCTCTGGCTCTTTTCCAGTGCCTCATTTCTCTTAGAAGAAATTTCCTACTAAATAGCTTGTACATGAGTCTTTCCCTTATGTGCTGTTTCTGGGGACACTGAGTCAAGATAACCCACGTTTGTGATAGTTTAGGAAATAGTGAAAATATACTCACAGTAATGTAAATATGATGTCATAGAGAGTATTAACTGCAGCTTTGAGAATGCAGTATGGGGATGGAGTTTGGATGCATCAGTTCCTTTGTTTTATAGCTCTGCAACTATTCTTTGTTTTTGAGTTTTTTTTTTTTTTTTAACAATTGTACTGTTCTTGAAATACTTTAATCTAAATCCCAATCTTGTAGTCACTATTACAGATTAGCATTCAGCTTGATATTTGGTGATGTGTACCATAGCAGCTTAAAAAGGGACTGCACCTTTTCAAGTAACCTCTTTTCTAGGAAAAGAACCAAGAAATGTTAGGTTCTTGGTATTGTGTACTTACCTTTGTATTTGATAATCCTTCCATATTGCTGCACTGTTGTTGCTGGCTTATTACTGAAAATTTAATAGTATTTAATTAAAATCCGGAAATGTGCTTTCAATGCTATTACCCTAAAAAGTGGGGGAAAAAAAGGCTCATCCTTACCATTTGCATTATACTGGAAACTGTTAAACACTTAATCTTCTCGCATAGTGGTTCTGTGCTTTTAAGAGGATTACATTATTAATTGTTTGATTATTCATTATGCCGCATTTTGCCATTCAGTACAAAAGCTTTTTTAAAATTAATTTAATGTTTTATCCTTCTTAGCAGTCATTCTTTGTACTGGTCTCTCTGTTCTTTCATGATAGGATGTCGCAGCAAAGAATCAAGAGGATGCCTTGTTGAAAGCTAAGCCTTTAGCTTTAGCAAATAGATCTTTTGCCAGAGCAATGACTCAACACAACACAAGGCAACTGAGTCTTGCTGTATTCCAGAGACTGTGGTAAGAAATATGTCACCAGCGGGAGCATCATTAATCATAATTGTAGGAGTGACAGTTAGTTTCTTGACCTCATTGATACCGGCAGGGAGGTCAGTGCTTTAAGCAGTTCATCCTTCAGGCAAGGAAAACTATTGGGAAGATTTCCATTTTTTTATCGCTGGCATTTTTATTTAATCCCATCATTTTCCCTACAGTCTGGGCAGAAGTACAAAAGCTTCAAGCAGGCACAGTCTGGCCCTTTTTCTTTTTCTCTCTGCCAGAAGTAACCTTGGCAATTGATGGTTTGGGGGAAAGCTACCACACCTCTTTTCCTCAGCTGGGTGTTCTCTTGTCCTACCTTCCCTCTTTTGCTCTCTCCTTTTTTCCACCTCTTCTCTCTTGGCATCTGAAGAGCAGGAGGGAAGAAAAAGTCATTCGAAAGGAGCATGGTGATAGCAGCCTTGTCCATTTCTCCGTGCTGATCGTAGAGGTAGTTTACGAAGCTACTTTTTTCATGCATGATGGCGCATATGCCCCTCCAGCAGTGGTAAGTCTGGCAGCCTGCTGCTGGAAAGGAGCTGGTGCTGATTTTAGAGCCTGTCTCAGCTAATGAACTTCATCCCAGCCCCACAGAGGAACCTTCATAAAAGAAAACATGAATGAATGAATGAATGAATGAACGAATTCATTGGATGAATGGATGAGTTCATTCAATGAATGAAAAGAATTTAAGGACTTTAGTTTGTAAATCTGAATGTATATTCAGACATGAAAACATATTTGATTTCATACAGAACATCATCATGATATCCTAATAAAAGATAGATATAAAAGTAGTGAGTGAATGCCTGAAAGGCAATTTAAATAACTCATTGTCTTGCTGCTCTGCCAGATATATTGTAGGGTCATGGAGGTACACAGTTAACAGGTTATATGTGATCCTGTTATATAATGTGCACATTCTTGGGGAATGGAAGATGGATAAATAAATAAATAAATGAATAATTAAATACTGATAAGGAAAAAAGAATGAGATGGGAGTATGTGGTCTTTGGTGGTTAGTTTATTTATTTTTGTGGGGGGGTGTTACGTTAGATGTGATAGTAAAGGAATGCTGACCTGGGAAGGTAGAGTTATAAATGATTATGGTATTTCACACACAAATTTTTTTTTCAAAGATTTTACTTACTTATTTGACGGAGAAAGACACAGTGAGAGAGGGAACATAAGCAGAGGGGCTGGGAGAGGGAGAAGTAGGCTTCCCATGGAACAGGGAGCCCGATGTGGGACTGGACCCCAGGAACCTGGGATCATGTCCAGAGCTAAAGGCAGACGTTTAACCACTGAGCCACTCAGGTGCCCCAGTATTTTGTGAAAATTTTAAGAAGAGTCTAAATGTGCTAGTTTCTCTTTAAAAAAGAAAGAACACCACTGATACGTGTTTATTGTTATTCAAAAGAGAGGGTTGTTTTCAATTAAAAATTTAGATAATGTTCTAAAATATTTGGCTAGATTTTTCTTTCAAAGAAAATTTTTCAAAGACCTCAACAATCTGATCTTAGATCAGACCTATTCTGTAAACATGTAGAGTTTTCATTCTCTTTCAATTAATTAACCTCTAGTAAATGACTATCTTATGAGAGATTTAAGTTTCTTTGCAATGCTTTGCCCTTTTTTCCAGTCCCAAGAATATGCATGCATTGGGAGCCTATAACACCAGTGTTACTGAAATTACAGCATCTGCTTATATTATGTGCCGTGCTTTTTCTCTCCCTCTCCACAAATCACTTTATTTTAAAAACAGCAAATGGACTTGGCCGTTTTCTTCAAAGAGATCTGAATGATTGAAGCTATTTTTTCTCTTTCTTTTTTTTTCTTTCACTTTTGAAAGATACTACCTTTCTTCTTGCCATCATTGAGATGTGTTGCAAGATCTCTCTGAGGTCCTGTTGTAAGGATTTTATTATTTTAGCCATAGAAAATCAAAGTGTTTGGTAACATATACTTCAGAAGTTTCAAAGAGCCATGTCATCAAATACAGTCATTTAAAATCTCATCTAATGTGAGTTTAGTGCATGAACGCTAACACTTCAACATTTGAAGGTAGTGAATTAATTTATATATAAGTAATTGCAATGTGAAAACAAAGGAGTTATACATTTATAGCTGAAGTTTATTTATTTATATTTCTTAAGATTTTAAGTAATCTCTACACCCAACTGGGGCTCAAACCTACAACCCCTAGATCAAGAGTCACATGCTCTACTGACTGATCAGCCAGGGGCCCTATAGCTACATTTTCTATTATGAATGTCTTTACTCTTTTTTAGGGGGGAGGGTTAGGTTTTATTTATTTGAGAGAGAATGAGAGAGAGAGAGAGAGCATGAGTGAGGAGGAGAGTCAGAGGGAAAGGGAGAAGCAGACTCTGCTGAGCAAGGAGCCTGATGCAGGGTTTGATCCCAGGACCCTGAGATCATGACCTGAACTGATGTCAGATGCTTAACTGACTGAGGTACTACCCAGGTGCCTCAAAATATCTTTACTCTTTTGTTTTCAGTAATGATAATGAAATGAAATGCAAATATTATAGGAAAAATTACATATTTAAATGTATGTGTTCTGAATTCTGTCTCAGTTATATCAGTTCTGCTTAGTTTATTCTTCAGGGGTTGTTGGGATGATTATATCTTTAAGAAATTGGGGATTGAGTTTTCTGAGGATTTTTCGGTTAGGCTTAACACCTATATCTCTATGTTTAACTGAGAGTAGTAGTATTAATAACCCATTTCAAAGGGTATTTTGATAATCAGAAAATCTTCTAGGTGATTATTTTAGCACATGAGGAATGTTTCATCCAGCATTTGCCTTATTGCTTAACTAGCAGGGAATTTAATAAAAGTTTTAATAATAGGAATGCCAAAAGATCTTTGGAAAGAATTTTACCAAAACTCAGTTCTAGTGCAATTTCCCTCAAAGATGTCATGATTTCAGCAAATCTCATGTTATCTTTTTCTAACTACAAGATAAAAGTTACTATGGGGGGCGCCTGGGTGGCTCAGTGGGTTAAGCCGCTGCCTTCGGCTCAGGTCATGATCTCAGGGTCCTGGGATCGAGTCCCGCATCGGGCTCTCTGCTCAGCAGGGAGCCTGCTTCCTCCTCTCTCTCTCTCTCTGCCTGCCTCTCTGCCTGCTTGTGATCCCTCTCTGTCAAATGAATAAATAAAAAATCTTTAAAAAAAAAAAAAAAAAAAAAAAAAAAAGTTACTATGGATTTCAGCCTTGTACATGAACACAAAGCCCTGAATGTATGATGATAATAAAATAATTTCCTTAAAGCACTTCTGTTTTTCTGAGGAGAAAAAAAGAAAGATGAACTCTTCTTTTCCAAAGAGCCTTTAAAGAGATTAAATTGAATTGCAGGAACCTTTACATAAATATATTTGTTTTTCATTGGAGGGGGACAGAATTTTGTAGAATGTGGTTACTGTGAGGAGGGTGTGGTCACAGGATGAAAAGAGGAAGAAACAAGGAAAACTATTTATAAAAAACAATCAGTAAATTTGAGCTTTGACCTCAAGTTGTTTATATCAATTACAGCATAATTAATGGGCCACCTGAATTATGCTTTGCTTTCCTGTTCCTGGCTGATGTGCTTGTGCACATTGATGAAGAATTTCCCATCCTTCTGGCTTCCTTTTCCTTACTTTCTTTTGAATGTCCTTTTGTTAAATAAGGGAATTACTTGTAGAAAGCATCTCCCTTATGATAGCATGTCTCTCTTTCCCTAAACGATAAATTAGAGATTATCATTATTTACAACACCAACCAAACAAAATAAAAACTAGGATTTTTTTTTTGTATGGAAATTCTGAATATATGTGAAACAACATAGTCGTATTTTAGTACAAAATACATCTTTTTAAATAAGAGGCTGTATTGCATTTTTAAATTTATTAGTTAGGCTTGCAAAATTAATGGGTAAAAGATAAATGTTCCTAAGCATCGAATAAATCTCTAATGTCAGATTTGATTTTAATACATTGAGTCATCTTTCTACAAAGAAAGACCCTTTCAACCTTTAGTGTTGCTTGGAATGAGACAAGGTTATTTGGTAATTTTCAGTTCAGTGTTCTGAAAATCAGATAGTGTTCCTATAGCTGGAATCATTACAGTAGAACTGGACGAAATTCGACTTCTTTCCTTAGGATTGGAATTTCTAACTCCACTTTAATGGCAAAATTTTGTTTTGGGTTATACACAGGCAAGTAAGTAATATTTCTGCTGGTAAATAGACATCATTAACTTAGTTAAAATATTTTAGTGACTTCTTAACAAATCAAAGAAAGACAGATTGGAAAAATGTGCTCCTTCAGAAATCATTTATTGATTATCTGTGGTGTTTTGGGCAACAATGGCACTGGTAATTTAGATATTAAGAGAAAGATTAATACTCACATGCTAATTTACAAAGACAAATAACAAAGCAATAATTATAAAAATGTTAGTGTGCTGTAAATGATAAGGATGTGAGAAGGGCGACCTGGCAGCACAGGAGGGGCACTGATACCAGCCTGAGGCAGAGATCAGAAAACCAGAAATCTAATGTTTCTTGAAGATTGAGAGGCAAAAAATGAAGCACTTGCAGGGAGAATGAGAGGTCTGTGGATAGGAAAGGCTTAGTGGAGTGGGCACATTTGGAGGGCTTCCATTTTCAACAAGACTGGAAATTAGAGAGGCAGTTCTAGAAGGAAGCTGCATCTGGAGAAATCTGCATGGAGGAATTCATATTTCACCCTCATGATGGCTGTAAATTTATAGAGATTTTGAGAAAGGGATTACCTAATCAGATGTATATTCCATTGAGAGTATTTTGGCAGCACTTTGAGGGATGAAATGGAATAGTGGGGTTGAGGATAAGGAGATCTGTTAGTAAGATTTCTCTTAATTCAGGAGAGAAGTGAAGGCTTGAACCTCAACAATGTCAATAACAATTGATGCAGAAGTTTGGCACTGAGCAGTATTAATGACATAGAATGACCAAGGCTGGTAACTAGCTGGAAGGAGATGATAGAGAATTAGATAATAATGGATAGTGGTTCCAGCAACAAGAATGCAAGAAAATTGGCAGATTTTAA
Organism: Mustela nigripes; assembly: GCF_022355385.1. Taxonomy (NCBI): domain Eukaryota; kingdom Metazoa; phylum Chordata; class Mammalia; order Carnivora; family Mustelidae; genus Mustela; species Mustela nigripes. The sequence continues at coordinate 38,233,084 of NC_081571.1, read as the reverse complement.
GAGGGGAAGGAGTGGATTCTGACTTCGAGGAACTTGAGGAGCCTGAGAAAGACTCTAGAGTAGAGATGTGTAGAAATCAGTGGGTTTTAAGTGGATGGAATTGTGAACAAGACAATTGTGAACAAACAACAGGTGATCACTGAAGCCATAAACTGAATTTCAAGCTTTTTTATAGGACTGTTTCTTTGAGACAACAGGAAGAAACAGAGGTGGGTGGGGGAGGGAGGAATCAAAAACCTAATATTTATATAGAGATTTCATAGTGCAAAGTATTATCAGATGCTTCATTTTTGTGCCCAAAGCGATGTTATGAAGGAGGCATTATTATAATTACCTTTCCCCATTCATGAGGATATCTGAAGCTCACCTGAATTAAGAAGTTCTATTAAAAAAAAAAAAAAAAGAAGTTCTATAAATAAGGAATAAATCCTAGCTACAAATATAGGTCTGTTGTCTGCTTTTCAAGATAATATTTCTTTCATTAAATCAGAACTATGTTGTAACCATACATAAGCTAATATCATCTAATATCTCATACATGTGTTATACTCATGAAATTGTTGAAAAATGCTCACTCCTTTTGTGCTTTCATTTTGTGGAGTAAAGGGAAACTTTCTAAGGTCAGTATTTCTAAGGTCAGTACTATTCTAAGAAATAGTAGCTGAGTTATGGCAGGGACATTGGCATTGCCCAAGGGAATTCTGAGTTGGTATTTTCAACTGCTGTAGTCACAACAGAACAGCTTCACATTTAAGATGGTCTAAAATACATTATTAGCCATATTATAGCCCATTTGCCAATGACTTGGCTTCTGTATAGGCCTCTTTTGTCGTGGCAGTTTGGTTATTTTAGAATTGATTTAGATAAGGGGAAAACACAAACTAAAATACCACCATGTGACTTAATATCCATCCAGTCTTATTAAATCAGAATGTCCAATCTTGGGGGAACTATCTGAGAAACTCGTTAAAAAAGGATAGTTTAAAAGGGGTGCCTGGATGGCTCAGTAGGTTAGGTGTCTGACTCTTTTATTTCTGCTTGGGTCATGATCTCAGGTTCATGGGATAGAGCACTGAGTCAAGCTGTACATTGAGTGTGGAGCCTGCTTTAGATTCTCTCTCTCTCTCTCCCTCTGCCCGAACCCCCCCCCCCCACACATGTGGTCTCTCTCTCTCTAAAATAAAAATAAATATTAAAAACAAAGAATGGGTAAATGGTAGAAAAATTATTCAGTAAAATCTTGCATACCTTTTACAGAAGGCTGAGTTAGAAGATAGTTTCCTTATCCTCCTCTACCTTGAAAAAACAGTCTCTGATATAAATATATCAAGAAAATATATGTCTTAGTAAAGAGAAACATTTGCCAAAATTAGTAGAGTTAGAACATGAGATATATACTTGCTAATTTCATGTTATTATAGACATTTTTTCAAGGAAGACATATACCTGACCAATAGGCACATGAAAAGATGTTCAACATCCCTAATCATCAGGGAAATGCAAGCCAATGAAATATCACCTTATACCAGTTAGAATTGCTATTACCAGAAAGGAAAAAAAAAAAAAAAGCAAGCATTGGACAATCTATAGGGAAAAAGGAACCCTTGTACACTGTTAGGAATTTATATTGATGCAGCCACTATGGAAAACAGTATGGAGGTTCCTCAAAAAAAAAATTAAAAATAGAACCACCATATGATGTAGATGATCCACTTTGGGTATTTATCCATAGAAAATGAAAATAATTTGAAAAGATATATGTGCCATGCTCATTGCAGCATTATTTACAGTAGCTGAGATACGGAAACAATCTAAATGTCCATTGATAGATGAATAAAGAAGATGTGATATATATATATATACATACACACACACACACACACACACACACACACACACACATGCAATGGAATATTACTCAACCTTAAAAAAGGAGGAAACCTTGCCTTTGCAACAACATGGATGGACCTTGAGCATATTTGAGTAAAGTAAGTCAGAAAGAGAAAGACAAATACGAGTTCACTTTCATGTGGAATGTAAAAACAAAACGCATACACAAAGCAGCCCAACCGAACTAAGTTAAACCAAATCAAACTCAGATACAGAGAATAGATTGTTGGGGAAGAGGGTTGAGGTTGGACAAAATGGGTGAACGGGGGTGCGCCTGGGTGGCTTTGTGGGTTAAGCCTCTGCCTTTGGCTCAGATCATGATCTCAGGGTCCTGGGATCGAGCCCCGCGTCATGATCTCTGCTCAGCAGGGAGCTTGCTTCCCCTCTCTCTCTCTGTTTGCCTCTCTGCCTACTTGTGATCTCTGCCCATCAAATAAATAAATAAAATCTTTAAAAAAAATGAGTGAAGGGGTCAACTGTATGGTAATGGATGGTAACTAGACTTTGGTGATCACTTTGTAATATATACAAAAATTGAATTATTATGTTGTACACCTGAAACTAATACAACACTGTATACCAGTTTAATCTCAATTTTAAAAAATAAGTAAAATATAGTTAGTTGGAAGAAAAATCTTAATGCTGTTTTTTTTTTTTGAGATTTCCATCTGAAAGAAAGAACTCTGAAATTCCTTTGGGTAGAAATAGAGCTACCCATTTATTCTACTGCATTTTTAGTAATGTTGCATTTAATATGCAAAATGATAGGTTTCTTATATTGGTGAGAGGACAAAGTAAAATATAATTTTAAAAGATAGGAAAGTGGCACTCTTCTAAATATGGACACTGCCTGAGTACAGTTGGCTGATCATAAAATGTGCAATTCAGGCTTTCATTGATATTTTAGATTGACAGTACCCTTGGGTTAGTGGGGTGAGCTTCATTTACTGAGAAGTCATAGAAAGTCATGTTGATTGTCTGAGTAGGTGGCTGTACTTGAAGGATAATGCTAAAATGCAAGAGAATAGAAAAGCTAGTTCTTAGTATGAGAAGTCCACTATACTCTCCTGCCTGACATACACAGCAGAGGAAAAAAATGGAAACAGACCTCACTTAAGATTCTGTTGGGTTTTAAATATTTCTGCTTTAATGTTGTCAGCTTTAGTTCTTCAGTTTCACCAAGTACAAGAAAATGGTGTAAATGATCTCTTTTGTGGAAGAAAACGTGACTAGTTATTACAATATAAGAAACCTTGCTTGTTATTCTCTCCCTTATCCTTACCACTTATATCTTACTGAGCACAGGCAAGGATTTGTGTATTAAAAGTGACTGGAGTGATAAAATGTTTGTTTTTTCAATTTCAGAAAGCATGTTTATTTTTCTGTGGTCATAGAGCCAAAGATTATGGTAATATGTTTCACACACACATATATAAAGGCTACCATTAAGGCAGTCTCTAGATGTTCAGTTCTCTCTATCACCCAAGAAGTCTGAGAAAGGGCTTGCACAATATTTTGTAGCCATATTTATTGCCATATGGCCATTTCTAAATTACATCATGTTGTAAGTTGAGATTGTTTGAAGGAGTTTGGCTAACTTCCAACTTAGGAATACCTTTCACAGAGGCTGTTGCTAATGGGAATGTGTGATCATCTGGTAATGTAACAGCGTTAATATTGTTTTTATTGAGTTAGCTGGACTACTAGCTATTGGGTGCTGGAGAAAATACAGTTTATGGTACAGTGATCTAATGTAGCTATCTTGCCAGGCATCTGTCTTGTTAAGCATGTAATTCATCTAAGCAACCCCGGCTGTATGACTTTTTGCTATGGTCTGAACCACTTTCTAGCAAAAGCTTCCAAAAACTGACATTGAAATGAACAGAGAGAGACAAATGTTTCTGTGAGTTTATCTTATTCTATGGTCACCTTTATATACTTTATGGCTACCATTTTTGTGTGTGTTCACAGAACAAAGCTATTCTTTAGCTCAGTAGTTCTTAAAGTGTAGTGACTTGACCAGCAGTATCGCCTGGGAATTTGTTAGGGATACAAATTCTTAGATATAGCCTCAGTCCTACTGAATCAGAAAATTTATGGATGAGGCCCAAAATTCTATATTTTCACAAAGTTTCCATGTGACTCTGATGCTGATTCAAGTTTGAGAACCGCTGCATTAGACCTTTATTTTAAACTTTATTTAAATACAACAGAAGATGAACATGTAACTTCAGAGTTGAAAACTGATCATCATACATGATTCTTCCCTAGAAGTTTCTAAGACGTGATCTCAAAATTTCTTTATATAATTCAGTTAAAATACTACATTTTATTGAAAGTGATATAGCTACTTTTATATTTATTTAACAAATGGAGAGAACAAAGAATTAGAAAAAAAAAAAAAGCCCTGTATTTCTTTAGGGGCCTGAGGTGACTTTTTTTATGAGAAAGAAAAGTCTGATTCTAACCAGTTGTCTTCTATTCTGCTGTGTCTCAGTGATTAAGACAACAATAACACAAATCAGAATTTCTGATACACAGGAATTTTTACCTACTTTTATGTACCTCAAAAAGTCCCAGTTGATGATGTTATAATTGAAAAGGAATAATTTTAGAAAAATGGGTAGTTATAGAAAAAACTGCCTGGTGATAATAAAGCAAAATATACTTTAGTCCTGTCCTTCCTTTTTTGTTCCCCAAATGACTGGTACTTTCATGATGTTACCAACCTGAGAAATAGAAAATGACTAAGATGGAGGACTGCTTTTCAGTAGAAAAACAGTTCTTTAAATTAAACAAATATAATGGAGTGATCTTCCAGACATATTTTGTATGTACTTTCCTGATAATATTGCATAACTGAATATGATCTTCAGGACGATGAGCAAGTTTGTTTATATTTCTCTACTATGTTTAATCACACTGTTATATTCTGTAATATTTAAGGTTTATTTATTTATTTTTTGTTAGTCGGTTAGCAGTATGTTACATGATAAGCCATATCCATACCAATTTTTTAATCAGTGTTGTTCATGAATACTAAATGTGGAGGGGAAAATAATTGGGGGGAGATTACCTTCCTACCAGAGCCAGGAGTGTTAAGTTTCATGATATTAAAAAGAAAAAAAAAAGAAGAAGGAATTGTCAAGGCTGTAAGTCAGTGGCAGAAGCAGGAATTACTGCTACTCAGGGACCATAAATTTTGGAGTGTGAATGTGACTTTCCATACATGAATTTTCAGAAAAATTAAAATATTTAATATCCAACCAGGATATAGATTATCCTAAAGTTACTGAAAATTTATTTCCAGTATATTTTGGCTACTGAAGCAACTTGGGATGCCAGACTAAAGCTTGAAGTAGCCACCACTGTAAGCAATTGTATAAAGAAAATGTGATCATTTATTTTTTAATCAACCTTTTCTACTAAATTTAGCTACCTATTCTCCATAGGTCTGTCCACTATTTTAAAATTAATTCGTGGGGGGCGCCTGGGTGGCTCAGTGGGTTAAAGCCTCTGCCTTCTGCTCAGGTCATGATCCCAGGGTCCGCATCAGGCTCTCTGCTCAGCAGGGAGCCTGCTTCCTCCTCTCTCTCTGCCTGCCTCTCTGCCTACTTGTGATCTCTGTCTGTCAAATAAATAAATAAAATCTTTAAAAAAATGAAAAAAAAATTCATTCGTGGCTAGCAACTATTTCAAAAGCATGAATTCCCTGTTGCTGTAGACACAGGCAACTGTAAGCTCACTTACCTTTTGAATATTATATAGATCAGATAAAAATTTTAAAAATGACTTACATTACACATTACTAGCAATGCCTCCAAAGATTCAAAATCTATCAAAATATAATACTGCAGCTGAAATTTCATCTTAATTTAATGTTTGGTTTTTGAGACTGCAAATCAAAGAATCAGGTCAACAATTTAAGAAACTGTCCCAAAATGTAGATGCTGGTTGCTTCAAAAACTCTCTGTATGGAAATAGATGGATTGAGTGATTGAAAAAATAAAAATGTCTATAACATAAAACTTTGTCTCTATCACATAAAATTTGTGGATAGCCATGTTGGTTGGGTATTAAGCCATAAGGCATTTCTTGCTGTAAGAAATAGAAATACAAGAGGGTTTTTGAAATAAAAATTTCCATTTTCTCTATAAAGATTTCTAGAGTGAAATATCTAAGATTCATTTCTGCTAGTCCATTCTTGAAAAATTTAATAATTATGACTGGACTTTGGGAAAATATGAAGTGGCTTGAGACAAAGTACAGATGGTTACTGTTGTCGGAACACCATGTATAAACAAGCAATCCTTAGGATTCTTGCCTTTAGTTGAATAAATTGGTAGATTTTGTGATAAATACCAATAACACTATACTTGAAATTGTTGAAATTATTTATTAAGGAAAAAAAATCAACCAGTATAATTATTTGACCTCAGGCACAGAAACCAGTGATTACCTAGAAATTGGAAATATTTGTTGTACTATTGATATTATTATTGTATTATTTCTAAGTTGGCTTTAAAGTAATGTTATCTAAGAATTTGACACCCAATTTTTCTGGATGAATGGAGTAGTATTATCCCTTTTTTTTTATGGATTTCTGAAGATTAACTTTTAAAATTGCAAGTGTCTGAGTAACAAGATTACTAATAGGAATTTTGACACCAGAATTGGACATTTCTTCTCCATTTCAGCAAATGATCTCCTCTGCTTCAGATTTTTGAAACTCTGCTCAGTATACCACATATTTCTGATATTTATGTGTTTCATAAAGAATAAACCTAGAATGGAGTTGAAAGGAAGTTAAGCTCAGTCCTAAATTATTCCTTATGTATATTGTTATAATGTGTACTGTTTTTTTTTTAACAAACATGGAATTCCAGTTCAAAATTTCTACTCAAAAGAACTTATGAATACTTTATAGGATGGAAAAAGTCTGCGAACTGTAAAATAAAGAACTGTGGGCTGCACTTCTACTGCAATTTGATTTACAGGATTTATATCTAATTCCAAAGTGGAGGGCATTAGATCCTGAGGATGCTTGTCTTGTGTCATGACCCCTTGTCACATATAATGTACCACATTACACATACACATTCATTTCAGAACCTGTCATTCCACAGTAAGACAGACATTTGTGCAAATTATGTTTGTCCCTCTTAAATGGTTAAGTTCTTTGTGGGTCTGAAATGTGATACTTTAAAAAAATGTGTATGTGTGAAACAGGTTTGGAAAAGTGGTAAAGTTGAAATTCATACCCTATAACCAGATGTGCAAAAATTTCTCTGTAACTCATTTGAACTTTTTCATAACCTCTATCCACAGAGTTGTTAGATAAAATGTGAACTTACTAAGTGAATGTACCTCAGTCTTATCTAGTTTAAGCCCTTCTCCTTTGGGATAAATATTGAGGCAATATGACCTCAGCTGTTTGAGAGTTGTTTTTTCCCTTTGTCTGCTTATTCCAAAGATGCTGTGTGGGCTAGATGGGGAGATTGCTGTGGCCTTTCTCTGGGTGTGGGTGGAGCCTTCATGTGGCCTTTTTGACTCCTTCTTGGCCTCTGTGATAGGTATGGTATTCCATATGCTCATTGGGTATTCTGCCACCATTTTCTACAGAGCTGGGAAACCTAGTGACACTTGGAGTAACTCCTGGGCTGAGTTGGCCTCTCCTAAACTTGTTGTCTATAAATTCTCTTGAGTCCCAACCAAATTCTGTTTGTCTTGGCTTAGACTTTTCATCTCAGTCTCTGACATAGTTCCTCATGATGTTTATCACACTGCCCCATGGTAGGTAGACTAACTTTTACCTCTCAGCTATTTCTAATATCCCCTGTCAGCATATCACATTGCATGGAAGTCACCCTACCATTCCTGTGTAGTGGTCAGTTCATATTGTTGAGAAACACTCTAGACATTCAGTAGGGCAAAAGATCCTCTATAGGAACCCAGTTTACTTCTAAGTCGTCTGGTGTCCTTTTTACCATACTTCCTTTCTTCTTACATATGCTAGGATGACAGATTATGAGGATTGAGATTTTTCTTTTTGTCTCTCTCTTTTTGTCCTCTTTTCTTGGAAAAAGTTCCTATTTTCCTTTTCTTTTTCCTTCAGGATTATTTCCTTTATCATATATTTCTGCCTCTAAGATAACATTTCCCAGGGAGATGTGATAACATTACCCAGGGAGGTATCTAATTACTGAGAAGGAAACTATGTCAGAAAATATTAGAAAATATTATTCTCATTTTTCACAATATTGAGCTGACATGAATTACTGAAATATCTTAGGGAAAAACTCTCTAGTGCCATTAAGTTGATATATCTTTTATATATTATATGTTTTAGTTCGATAGTTACCAAAATGGCCCGATCAAGCAAAGAAAATTTTTTGCTTTTGAAACTTTAATGACAAAATTTAGAGATGCCTACGAAGAGATGCTTTACTGAGACCTGTAACCGTTATAAATATATGCCACATGATTGAGCTCTGAAAAATATTTTTAATAATATTTATTTGATGCTTTTTACTTTTTAAAGTAGTTTTCATTCATCATCTTTAATCTTTCCAACATTCTTGTGATATGGGAAAGTCACATATTATTGTATCATATTATAGATGGGAAATTAAAATTTTAAAATAATTTAGTAAATTGCTCTGTATCCCATGGTAAATTGATGTTTGTGTTGGAGCAAGGAGGGATCCATATTTGCTGATTCTACTTCTAGTTTGGTAGTCTTTCCTTGAAATTATGTTTACAATATTTTATTACTTGAGAAATAAAAGAAAAAAGGAAAAGGAAACCACCTTTTCTTGTTTTCTTCAAAAGGGAATTGCTGATATGCCTGCTTCTCCCACATAGATCTTATATGTCTCTGCAAGAGTCTTTAACCTAGCTTGCCCTTGCTCCAAGTCCAAGTGTGCTTCTTTCCCTGTTGTACTGATACTCCTGCCCTGCACACATCTCAGGATTTCCCATTCCGGGCTTCTCTCGACATTCTCATAATTTCCTTCTTGACCTGTCTACTTGCTTACAGTCTTTATCACTTGGAAGAAACATTTAGTGTTTCTCCTCCAGCTCTGACTGCTGTCTTCTCTCCATGATCATGTTTACTATTGATCTTGATTACTACATTTTCAGTTGCCTTACTCACACACTTGTTGAAGTTACCCTGGTCCTTGATATCCTGCACAATTTCTCAGGAACTCTTTTGTCTTTGATCTAATCCACGATAAATGTAAATCATTTCAGAAAAAAAGTTTTATTCTATGCCTTAGATGAATTGTTACATTTGTATACCCTGTTGGCCTGGATGACTAAATATGCTGAGAATGTCTGCAGTGCTTTGCCTTGCTACAATCAAATCTATATGGCTTTCTTTGGTTTTGGTGAATCTGGGAAACCAGCACTTTGTTCAAAGTAGATAATAATTAATCACAGTGAATAGAAAGAAGAATGATTAGGTTCTGTTGATCACCCTACATATCAGTCAACAGTGAGGAAGGAAACAGATGGCACACTTGAAAGAAACTGTTTACTAAGGTGTGGGCAGGATTTCAGTAATAAAACCAGAGATGGTGTGTTCAGCAACTTCTAAGATGATCCTCAGTGATCCTGACCTTGTAGTAGTTGCTGCCTTATGTAATTTACCCCCCGCCTTGAGTAGATTGTTTACAAGCAACAGAATATCTCAACTTTAAGAATTTACCACTTGTAAGATTAAATTACAAAAGATCCCGGCTCTGTCTTGCGAGTATTTTCTTTTGCTGGTGTTGATGAAGCAAGTAGCTATGCTGGGGAAGGCCACATGGCAAGGAATTGAGGACAGCCTCTGGTCAATAGCCAGAAAGAGCCTGAGACTCTCAGATCAGCCCAAAGGGAATTAAATATAGCTAACAACCATGTAAATGAATTTCCTTAGTTGATCCTTCAGATGAGCACCAACTTTGATCAAGACCTTTAATTGTCTCCTGGGAGACAATGAAATCCAGGATCCGATTAAGCCACCCCTGATTCTTGACTCACAGGAACTTTGAAATAATGAATGTATGCTGTTTCAGGCCACTGAGTCGATGATATTTTCTTATGTAGCAAAAGATACCACCCAGAAGCCTGAAGGTCGAAGGGGACAAGGTGGTTAGTAGACCTGGAGGGCATAGCTCTCTGGAGAAGGGTAACTGGCAGGAGCTGTGGCCTTTGGGAGAGAAACAATAGAGTCAAAGCAAGTAGCAGGAGGTAACTAGGGGAATTAAATAGACATCCTCATTCTCCCACTGCTCTTGCATTTCCTGCTAGTACTTTATTTTGGCCTAGCTGAACCAAATGTGAGAGGAAGCCCGTTGTTACAGCCTGTATGGGTCATCTTCCTGGGCACAAAGCAAGATAGACAGTGCATTCATTTCTTAGCGGCACAGAACGACAAACTGGATGGCTTAAAATAATAGAGATATATTATTTTACTTTTTTAAGTTAGAAGTCTGAAATCAAGGGGTCGGGAGGACCACGCTCTCTCTGAAGCTTACATGGGCAAATCTTTCCTTGCCTCTTCCCAAATTTTGGTGTTTTGCCAGCCACCCAGGATCTTCTCTGGCTTGCAGCTGCTTCAGCCTCTCCTTTTGTCATCACATGATGTGTCTGTGTCCTCTTCTTATGAAGACAGAGTAGGTTAGGGCCCACCCGATTTAGTATGACCTCATTTCAAATTTGATTACACCTGCAGACCCTTTTCCCAAGTTAAAGCCACATTTACAGATACGGAGAATTAGGAAATCAACATATCTTTTGTGGGGGATACAATTAAACCCATAATAGGGAAGGGTGGATGTCTAGAGGGGCAAATAGAAGAGACCCAGTACATGGAGAAAAAAAGGTATGTTCTGAGTACTTACATATGATGCTGATATGGAACATAAGCCTGTCACTAATAGAAGTGACTGAGTATTTTCTCATCATTCTTGAGGACAGATTTCTTTTACAATCTATGCTTTGTGAGGAAGAGCTATCAAAGGAGAGTAACTGGTACAGGCTGTTTGAACACTATAGACACAGAAGACAGGTTTGTTGCCTTTATTGAATGTACTGCCTTGGGCTTTGAAATTGGCATGCTTTTTATAAATCTCCCCAAACCACTAAAATAAGATTCATGCAATTTTGAAAGTTGTGGGAAGAGGGAACTATATTACCTATAGTAACTACATCTTATATGGCAGAAAATCTAGACTTGTGAAATGCATTTTATGAAGTATCACATTATTCAAGCTCTGTATTTGTTTCTTTTTTTAACTTTGCATATTTAGATTGGAGATAATAATTCCAGATAGGAAAAAGTTTCATGAATTTTGTGGCTATATTTTTTATATTACATAGACCTTTCATGACATTCATTGCAAAGTATTTGTAGTTTAGCCACCATATTTTTTTCTTTGCATAAACTCCCGAAATGATTTTTTTTTCTCTAAAAATAATTGTGTTAATTTCAGGGGCATAAGAGAGTAGGAAATATCCCATTCTCAAATTTTAGGACTTTCCATATTTAAGTTTTAATTGCTTAATCTGGAAGGCAACTTTGGTAATTTAAAATTGTGGTGAAAGGCACTGTAAGCAATCAAACCTACAATCAATTTACAAAAATATGCCAGTTCTGAATTTATTGACCATCTGTCAGTCTTCACTCACTACTAGCTAGCTGTCAGTGTTTATTATTTGATGCACTCTGTAATGAGTCACTGCAAGGAACAACCCATATCTCCATCACAATGATTAATGAAGTCATTGTCTATCCACAGCCACCTCAGCTATCATTCTTTCCTTCTAGGCATGGGTAAATGGCAATCCCCAAATCAAAAGGAGATTCCCGAAGAGGTCCCAAAGCACAAAGTTACTTGTGTACTGTGCTAATTTAATTGGCATGTAATAAATTCAGCTATACTCAGTCAAACCTTTTCTGTGACAATACTTTTTAAAAGTAATCATTAAAAAGGATATCCTAAAAATTCAGGGCTTGTTTTTACACACACACACACACACACACACACACCACACCCTATATAGTTATATGCTTATAATATGCACTATTTTGAAAAATGATTAGATCTAAAACAAAGTGACATCTTGGGATACTGCTGACTCTGACTTATTTTTTTGTTAGATACACAGGTAAACTTAAAGCATGCAGGAGGTATTCTTGTGGTGAAACAATCTGTTATAGTGGAAGGGCATGGCCATTTGAATTAGACATATCAGAATCTGCTACTGATTAGCTGTGATGCATGGCACGGCTACAATTCTTTCATTCTCAGTGTCTTTGAATGTAAAATATGGATAACTTTCACTCCTTGGCATGCTTGTTAGTACTATTAACGAGATGAGATAACAAAGCCTCTGGTGTCTAGAGGCACTCAAAAATGTGTATCCTGAATCCTGGTTGTTGGTGGCAACAACAAGTAGAGTACAGGGACCAGAGAAGAAGGAGGTAGGAAAAAATTTGAAGTCCAAGATTCACCCAGGTTAATCTCTGTGTAAGAAAGTTCTATGATGTATATCTTTAGAAATCAAACTCTGATGATTTAGGAGAGAAACTCTAGGATTTAGGTAGGGGTAGTTGATAGTTGCTTTTATTTGTTTGAAGAGATACAGAGAGGTTTGAGAGAGAGGGAAAAAATATGGGGATGAAATGAATAAGAGGGTATCTATTTATCTATCTAGCCATCCATCCATCCATCCATCCATCCATCCATCTATCTATCTGTTAGGGTGTTTATACCTGTGTACTATTCTTAAAGTAGAAAAAAGGCTATCAGATGGGAGTTGGAAGCCAACTGAAGAGAAGCATATAAAAAAAGCCAGAAGGAACAAATATGGTTATACTTAGATGAGAACCATACCATGTCAACAGGATGACTATAGAGTATAGAGATGACTATAGATTTCCTTAGTTGATCCTTCAGATGAGCACCAACCTTGATCAATGTGGCTTTAACCTATTAACACATCCCTAGTCTCTTTAGTGACATGTGACAAAGACTGCTTCCAGGTAAGTTACTGTTATTACCTGGATACCCCCGTGCAGAATACAGTAGACTCATAAGCTTTAATGTGGCTTAACCTATTAACACATCCCTAGTCTCTTTAGTGACATGTGACAAAGACCGCTTCCTGGTAAGTTACTGTTATTACCTGGATACCGCTGTGCACAATACAGTAGACTCATAAGCAGGTAATGAAAGTGGCATGGCGGGAGAAGTTTGGTCCAGGATGAGTCTGTCTACTTTTTTTGACAAGGCTAATTGAACATTAGATATATACCTTCTCTAAATGGGAAAAAAAATATCCAGTATCTTGAAGTGAAATAGCTCTTCTTTAGGCTTTGTGCACCGGGATGTGCTACCAGGTTAGGCATATATATTATTAGATAAACCTGGATATCGGTTATAACTTAATGATTTAACTTTGGAAAGCTTCTTTCATCATTCACCTTAATATCCCAGGCCCTGGAATAATCACTTTGTGCATTTGTGTCTTTTCATATTTTGTTATCTCATATTTAAATAGAAAACATTGAGTTTTTTGATTGGTGGCTCTTATCTAACACTAGTTTTCTATCAGGCAAACCTCTAAGAGTTAGGTACAAAATTACTAGAGTCTGTTTTACCTGAAAAGCTCCACTAATTGGCTTGAAGCTAGCAGAAATGTCCAGTGTAGAGGGAAATAGCACATTCTAAGAGAAGCTTATGGTGAGTGGAACCCCTGGGGCAAAGTTTACTGACTATGATCAGACCTCAACTGTCTTGCTGTATTTGCCAGGTCTTAGGCATGGTAGTTTCGCCCCCAGTCATATAGGAACTTGGTTTTTGTTCAGTATTGTAGAGACAGCCAAACCTGAAGGGGTTGGTTCATACTAACCAAACTAAGGTGAGAATAAAATATTTTACCAGAATGCATTTTGTTGATATTGGGGAAATTGTCAGGTAGGTTAGAATGTTCATGCAGGCTATATGAAAGCAAATTTTCATGCAAGTGAAATTTGATTGTAATAATAATAATTATTACTATGATAATTATTTATTATGATAATTTTTATTGTAATAAGAAAGGAAAAGATTTATTAGTTGGATAGTGCAAATGTTTATTGACAGAAAGGAAAAACATAGACTATGTAGTAAAGTCTCATGATTTGGATGTTAATAATTTGAATTAGTGATATTTTATTTTTGATCATAACTAATGTGGAATTAATGATACTTTAGGCTAAGCTGAAGTAACATATACATAATTCATTAAAATAATAGAGACAGGATGTATGTAGTTAAATATATATATATAAGGAGCAGGTGGGTTAATATATATTAAGAGTAGAATATTGTCTTTTGAATATAATGTGCTAATTGGGAATGTAATCAGAATTTAAGAAATATTATCAGAATCAGAACAGCTTTTCCTTAGGTTTATAGAATTTTAGGTCTTAAATCCAAGAGATGATATTATCTACCTCTTTCCTTTTACAGAAAATCAGTGTGAGTGATGGTTATTAACTCACCCAGTATCACATAAGTAATTAGTATTGAGCTGAATCTGGACATTGGGTGTCCTGACTATTAGGCCTCTAGAGCTTTAGTTGATCTCCAAATCATCTCAGATCTATACAGGAAGCAAAATGCATCTAGCAGGACCTAATAACTTGTTTTAATACAAATACTTGAAAACTGTGACTTTAATTTATTAACAATTAATATGTAATTAGACATTTCTGATTTCTCATTTACTCCATAAAGGTCGAATTTTGTTCTATGACCAAAAAGTAAGTAAGTTTTCCATGATCATAAAATGGTAAATGGTAATAGCTGGTTTTATATGTCAACTTACTTGACTAGCCTAATGGTTACCCAGATAGCTTATATTTATTATTAAATATAAATATATATAAAACATTATTCTAGATGTGTCTGTGAGTAGAGATTAGTATTTTGAAGAGATTAGTATTTGATTCAGTAGACTGAGTGAAGAGATCCACCCTCATCCATGTGGGAGGGTATCACTCAATCTTGAGGGGTTGAAGAGAGCAAAAAGTTGGGGTAAGATTGAATTTACTTTCTTTGCTTGAGCTAGGACCTCCATCTTCTCCTGCCCTCAGATATTGGTGTCCTGATTCATGGACTGAATTATATCAGACTCAGACTGAATTATATCACTAGCCACCAGCTTTCCTCATTCTCCAGCTTGCAGAAGGCAAACTGTGGGACTTCTTGGCCTCCATAACTGCATGAGTCAATTCCTATAATAAACCTACATACAAATGTGTGTGTGTGTGTGTGTGTGTGTATGTGCATGTGTATCCTATTGGGTGTATATATCCTAATTGATTAGTGCATATCTATATATATCTATATATCTATATCTATATCTATATCTATATATCTGTATATCTCTATCTCTATCTATCTCTATATATCTCCTATTGGTTTTGTTTCTCTGGAGAACCGTGACTTATATAGTAAACTTAAAATTTTTTTATGGCTCATTTGGCACTCTGTTGTGCTGTTCAGAAAATTTGTGTTGGGAAAAAGAAATAAAGTGGTTCCATAAACGCCAAAATATAAGGGGCCTGAGGAAAAGTATAAATTACAATTTTGAAAAAACTTCTGAACTTCCAGGCATGTAGAAAAGCATCTTTGAAAAAATTTCCCCACATAATTTTCTGAATGCCCAACTATCGTTCCAATTACAAATCTAATTGTAAAAATATAATGTGATTTCTTCAGTTTTCTGTTGAGTCTCACAGAAGATAGACCTAAAGATTTCTTCAGAAGGAGGGTAACTTTAAAAAGAAAAATATAGCATAAAGCTTGTTAATGAGTATATCTAGACATTCTTCTCTTACTTTTCAGGGGCACTCAGACAATGTTATTTGGCTAATCTTGTTCTTGGTAGGTTCCAGTCTCCTGTCCGCTATTGGAGACTATCAGTTTTGTCTGGATTTAGTGTTCTTTGTGATGGGGTTTTAATGCAGTTCTAAAATTATGTTTCAAGAAGATGCTGTCTTATGATGAATATCTAGCTTGTAAAAAGATGTATATAACAGATAAAAATATTTTCCTCTAATGCCTTAATCAATGGTTTCTCTTAATATCACCTGTTAGATAAATCAACTAAAGATTAGTTTATTCACAATTAATAACAAATTCAACCATATGGTTAGGTCTAATAAATGTAGAAATAATAAGAAAATCACCCTTTGGCAACCTCCATAGTAATAATTGTTTTAGGTACAAATCATTGTTACAAGGTAAAACTAGTGGAGGAAAAATGTAGTGAGCAAGAGGACATTTACATAGTTTTAAAATATTTCCTCACAGGATACTTACTGATTTAAAAGAGAGAATGAGTAACTTCACAGTGGAAATGCCTGGCATACTACCTTAATCTAGTGACTATAAAAGTTAATATCACCATTAGTGGGACAGATCGACCTCATGTGCTGCCTGATATGATGCAGTGAGGCCACATCGTTTTTGTGTTATTTTTGCCAAAATGGCATAAACTGAATCTAATTGTGAGAAAACCTTGGGAAAACAAAAATTAAGTAACATTTTATAAAATCTCTAAAATGTCAACGTGAAGAAATACAAAGATAGATAGCGAAAATTTTCTAGTTTAAAGGAAACTAAAGTGACCTCACAGTTAAATGTGTGACCCTGGATTGGATTTTGGACCAGAATTTTTTTTTCTCTTTCCTTGTGAAGGAAAATAGTGGGACAAGAGGTAAAATTTGAGTAAGGTCTAGATATTACTTGCAGATTTACAGAATCATAGGGAAAGTTGTATGAAGATTTACTGTATTGTTTTTGCAACTTTCAGATCTTAAATAAAATAAACAGTTTTTAAAAGGCCACTGCCAGTCTTATAAGATTTCAAAATATTCAGTGGTTATCTTTGAATTGTTTTCTCCTTCTACTCAGTTCTTACTTTGCTTTCTGATTCCCCATCCTTTCAAAGTGCTCAAATAGACAAGTTCTGTATGTCAAGATCCTTACAAGGATTTTTGTTTTCATTTTGTTGTTAACTAATCTCTCCTAGGCCTTTCTCTTTTTTGACTAAATGATTATTAGCATCATATAATAAAAGAAAATAGTAATAAAATAATAATAACACTAAAAAAGAAGTATTGCTGGTTAAATTTCAGACATTATAACTTGAGATATATTTATAGTTATATTTATGGAAAGGTGTTATGTCTGTTTTTAAATCTTCTTGTAGGCAGGTTGACTGCTTCCCCTATATGTGTAAGGACATCTTTAATTTCTTCTCCATGGTTTTCCCATCATCTCTATTCAGTGTCTGTTGGTAGAGCAGTAGAGGCAGACAATGTTGCTCTCTTCTTGTTGCTCACTTTGTTATTTCACTGTGATATTTGTTGAATGTCACTGAATTGTATAGACATTTTATATGGTAGTGTTTACAAAACAATCAGAAATGTTCTATTTAGTAGATACAAACTATTATTCTCTCTTACCTTTTCTGTGACCATAAGTCATATTCCTCATTAAAGAAAATTCAACAAATGTGAATTAAAGGAAACAAAATACGAACTCCTTTTTATTAACAGCCGATTCTTTCCCCTTGGTATTTTCTTCTGAGAAGTTCTCATTACAAATTTTTAGCCTGAGGTCTGCTGAAAATCATTCAGGCCCTTTAGAAATGTAGGTGTCAAATCCTTCCAGATGTATATTTTAACACTCTAGCCTTGTTTGAAACATTTATTCCCTTTGGACCTTTTCACTGTCATGCTTTTAATCACTTTGCCTTGAAGAACTTACTTTTTTTTCTTTCTTTTTGACTAATAGCCTTGAATTTTTATTTTATTCTCTTTGCCCTTTCCTGTACAAATTCACTTCTGTCAGTTCCTTTCAATATCATGGGTATAAACACTACATCAAATCAGCCCCTCTCCCATTCAAAATATAGGGAATTTTTATGAGGTGCTGGTGATGGCCTAAGTGTTGAGACCTCCAAGGCATTATGAAGATAGCACCTGGATCATTTATCACCAAGCTTTTTTCAGTTTTAAGATTTGTATAAACTTTATACAGAAACGTAGAGTCTGGAATATGTTTTCATGTGTCTGCATTATAATGACTAATAATTGAAACAGGAACATTTTTTAAAAAATTTACTATTTCAAGGGCACCTGGGTGGCTCAGTCAGTTAGGTGTCTGCCTTTGGCTCAGGTCATGATCTCAGCATGCTGGGATCAGCCCCATGTTGTCACATTCCCTGCTCAGTGGAGAGTCTCTTTCTCCCTCTCCTTCTGCCCCTCCCCCTGCTGGTCCTCTCTCTCTCTCTTCCAAAGAGATAAATGAAATCTTTAAAAGTTTACTATTTCATGTTGTTATTTCTTTAATTTCTTTTGTGGCCTTGGGAATATTTCCGTATTTAATAATCAAAGTGCTCACTCCATGTATTAATTTATCTTTCTCCTTTTTATTCACTCCTTCAGAACCTTTTGGTTTATGACTTCTCTTCTTTGGTTATCAATATATTAGATGTAGATAACTAATCAATTTGCCACTTTACTGATCCCAGGTTTGCTAAATTACTTCCATTACAATTATTCTGGTATTTCAAACTGGCTACAGAGTCTTAGTGTGTCCCTTGAACTTGTTATTCTCTGTGGGGTTTTGAATGCAGTCAGTTCCTCAGCACAGAAGTACTTACAGCATGTTGCAGGAGAAACTCCTCTGGGTGGGGCATGTATGAAAGACAGATGACAGCTGGATGCTTAAGCAGCTGCTTGATGGCAAATGGAGGAGGGAGCTTTCCAGGATGTGAGCAGAAGGACACAGTGAAGCAAAACTCAAGCAGTGAGGCATGGCTGTGAAACCCTGGAACTTGTCAGCAGGACCCATTGCAATCGGAAATCAGGGCCTCATTTAGAAATTCAAAATAGCAGCAAAATCCACTGTCTCTGAAGGCAAGTCTTTTTATTTTATTTATTTTTAGTTTTTTAAAGATTTTATTTATTTATTTGACCAGCAGAGATCACAAGTAGGCAGAGAGGCAGGCAGAGAGAGAGGAGGAAGCAGGCTCCCTGCTGAGCAGAGAGCCCCATGGGGGGCTTGATCCCAGAACCCTGGAATCATGACCTGAGCTGAAGGCAGAGGCTTTAATCCACTGAGCCACCCAGGCACCCAAGCCAAGTCTTTTTAAAATAAGGCACACTAACTGCTTGGTTTTTAATCAAGGGAAGTCTTTTGTTCACCAGATGAGCAATCCTTGCTGGTTGGTATTAATTTCCTCAAGTCCAGTGGTAAGACTTAATTCAAAAATTCCTATATCTGAAACTTTTAGTGTCCTGCACATTTACAAAGACATTTAACTTACAGTATGAAATGCTCTTACATTTAGTAGGCTACTAAATTTGCATATGATACAATAATGTTATTGCCTTGTAGACAATTTGCAGAAAGATTTGGAAGAACTTTTCAGGCACACAATTCTATGGAATAAATATTTCAAGTATATCTACATGAAACATAAGTCATTATCAAGTATATCTACAGTCAGACAAAGGACACAGTATATATCAGCTCTAGTACTAAGAAATCAGGCATTCTGGAAATATTACATATGAAATTTTAGTATTATATAGGTCTATGGCTAAAATATAAGGATGAATACTTGATATTTAAAATCTCAGACTTTTTTTATGTTTCCTATATTACCTCTAAATAAACATCTATATGTTTGTTCTATTTGTTCAAATATTTATTGGGAATCAAATTTGTACAGTAGCGTGCTAAGCATTTTTGGGGGTAGCATAATAAACAATGCTGTTTTTTAAGGTGTTATCATTCTATTAGAAGATAAAATACAAGGGCACCCTGGTGGCTCAGTGGGTTAAAGCCTCTGCCTTCTACTCAGGTCATGATCCCAGGGTCCTGGGATTGAGCCCCACGTGGGCCTCTCTGCTCAGCAGGGAGCCTGCTTCCTCCTCTCCATCTCTGCCTGTCTTTCTACCTATTTGTGATCTCTGTCAAATAAATAAATAAAATCTTAAAAAAAAAGATAAAATACCATGTCAATATAGTGTGATGTAAGAGGAGTACAAATTAAAACCCCACATTTGAGATAGTAAACAGGGGAGCAGTTTGGGGGACAAATTGATGCTGGAGAAGTGAGTAGAAAATATCTCCCTTATGGCAGTGGCCAACCATCAGATAGTGTCATAAGTATCCTAGTGTCATGAGGAGCTGCAAATGTGCCTCAGATTCCATGGGATTATTTGAGGATTATGCACAAATGGTGGCAGGGTCCAGGATTAGGTTCAGATATATAAGGAGTTTACCTTCTAGAAATATAAAGAGGTCTTCAAGAGCCTATTATAATATCGAATACTCTTTTATGAAGGAGTCTGTTATTGGAGAAATCAAAAAGGAGACAGATGGAGTAAGTTATAGGTAGAACCCAAGAAAACCTAGGGAACTGTAGGATATTTTACTGGACCTAAGTGCTCCCACTGCAGACTCAGAGACAAGCTAGCTGCCCAGCATTAGTAGAATCCCTGGGTGTTCAGAACTTGACCTATGACTATAATTCCCAGAGACTGAGCATAGTTACATCAGGTTTGGTGATGCTGCAGAGAGCTGAGGACTGCCTCTAAGGAGAATGGCTGGGATCCCATAAAGACATTGGCATCCTGATACTCAAATTGATTGAAGCAGGCCATCTTCCTCTTCCTGCCTCATGACCTATAGATGATGTTGCAGGTGCTCAGGGGTTTTGTTTTATGGAAACCTTCTCAACTCAATAATATTGATGAGTATCATATTTTAATTTTAAATGTTATATCCACAAAAATATGTATCAATATTTATATTTATCTGTTCATCTCTCTGTGTATCATCATGAGTCTAATCTGACAAATCTTTGTGCAGTGATTCTGTTATATCTTTTAAGATAAATTACTAGATTCTGAAGAGGGAAGTCATATTTAAATTTTGATACATACCATCCAACAGCTCTATAGGAAATTTTTATTTGTTTATATTCCAGTAACACTGTCGGAAGTGCCTGTGACCTGTATACTCAGAGTCATTTGTTATCTTTTGTTTTTCACAGTCTTTTTAATCTTGGGCAATTTGAAAGTTAGAAATACTGTATCACTGTTGTTTTAGTTTACTTTTTTCCTGGTAGAACGTATATATATTTCACACATTTACTGGCCATTTATCCTTTATTTTTGGTAAATTTCTAGTTCATAACCTTTGCTTCTTCCACTGTTAGGGTATTCATGTATTATGCACAGATTTATAAGTACACTTTTAGAATAAGCTATTTGTCAAATGTATACATTCATTCAAAAAAATGTCAAGTAATGTCTCAGTGCTAGCTACTATGCTAAGAGTTATAATATTAATTTTCTCATCATTAACTGCAGCTTGATTTTGATGATGGCAATTTTGGTCATACAGAAATTTTGTTTTTACCTTATTTCAGTAACATGTACTAATCTCTTAATCAACTCTGGATTTGTCTTCATGCTAGAATAGTTTCTCTGCCATACAAAATTATGGATAAATGTAAAACTGAGTTTTTTGTAAAATTTAAAAACGAATTATTTGGAATTTGTTTTGTACTCAGTATGAAGTAGAAATTCAACTTTTTCATCCTAAGTACTTCAGTTATCCTTATTCCTTTTATTTACTAATAAAATTATTGTCAACCATGTAAAATATTACCTCTTCATATCTTTGATTCCCAGGCATATTTGAGATCTTTCATTCTATCCATCCATGTGTTCATCCATGTGTCGATTCCTCAGCATTATTGAATATCATTCTGTTTGGAAATTTTAAATGTTTTATTAGTCAGTGATATTCTTTTCCCTTCCTTCCCTCCCTCCCTTCCTTCCTTTCTTCCTTTTTTCTTTCTTACTGTTATTGGCAAAAAGTTTTTTTAATTGACTTTATGCTGGCTTAAGAAAATCAGTTCACCATAATTTCCTTTCCATGAGGTGTTTTATTTGGAGGGGTAGTTTTCTTACAACACTCTAATTTTTTCTTATAGTTCTTAGTATAACTAAGTTTTTTACATCCTTTTAAGTCAGATAAGTATTTTATTTTCCTAGAAATCACTCATTTCATCCAGATTCTCAGATTTACCATCAGAGAGTTGTATAAAACATTTTTAGATGTCTTTGATTCCTTGGCAACTGTGGATATAAACATGTATATATTATGTATTTCTTGATTAGGGTAGCTATTTTTTTATTATATTGTTTTGTTAAAAAATAACTCTGGATTTTTATATCTGTCCTTTGATTTTGGATCTCTTATAATTATGAAATCCTTCTTTGCACTTATTCATATATGTAAACATTTACAAATATTCAAAGACTTGGAATATATGAGTACTTTGTATTGGACTGTTAGTATTCACTATTTTCTGCCCTTTACCGAAAGAGGAATTTATTTCTCGACATTATCGACTATATATGTAATCATGTGATTTGCTTTGGGTAATGAAGTATGAGAATGGATATCATTCTAGTTGAAAACAAGATAGCTAGCTTTCAGTTTGCTTTATTCTTTTTAATCCCTCTGCCATGATACCAGCAGTGTTTCAGAAAGAGGCTGTCCACAGTCTGGCTCCCACTTTGAAGGTGATGTGATTCAGGGGCAAATGCCATGCAGGACATGGAAAGCCAGAGCGAAATAAACCTTTGCTCTTGTCAGCCACTGGGATTTAGGGTTTGTTTCTTACAGCAGCATAATCTATGTACTCTTTGTCTGACATACTTTGTTGAAACAAACAAGTAACAAGAACTTCAAGAGTCAAGTTAACAGATAAATTAAATGAGAAGAGAGTTTCTCCATATAAGTTGTTGTATCTCTGGGAAGAAATTTAGAGTAGATTTTTAAATATCAGCTTCTGAATTAGAAAGACATGGCTTTAGTTCACTGTTCTGCTACTTACTAGATGTAAGTAAAGTTGAAAACATCACTGAACCTCTTTAAGATTTATTTTCTCATTTGTAAATTGGGAATTGTAAATTATAAATTCCTCCTTTGTAAATGATAACATCTATATTATATAGTCCTGGTAGAAGAACTTTAGTGAAATGAAAGGTATAAAGTCTCTGGGACACAGCAAAAAAATACTTAAATGACAATTACAACTCTGTTGACACTACTGATAATACCTTAATACTGTTTAGGACTTGGCAAGTATGTTTTTCTTGTCATATGTACTTGGACTTCTTGGCATTTGTATTTGGCTTTGGAGATATTTTATTTGTAATTTTCAAATACTGTAATAATTTACTTATATTATTCTTTAACTTTTTATCTGCTGTTATTTCCAACATTCTGTTTTATTTTGGGACCACATGATTTCCCTCATCTGGGATTTAAGTTTATTATACTATTGATTATCTTGAAGTTTAAGATTTCTTAAATTTTTTATGCCTTACATTTTTTAAAGGATTAAAAAATGCATGTGTGCATAACTGAGTCATTACTCCCTAAGTCATCAAGAGGTAAGCACAAGCAAATCCATTCTAAAGGATGCTGTAATATGAAAAGCTTTCAATAGGGGACGTGAGAACAAGATTTGGTGAACTCTCAAAGGTTGCTTTGATTTTCTCCAAACAGAATGATTAGGGAATCATTCTGAAGTCTTTTATAAAAAACACAAATCTGTTGGCTTTCTCTTGCTGCATAACAAATGCAGCGATGTAAAACAACACCCCTTTATTATTTCATGGTTTCTGTGGTGGGTCATGAGTCTGGACATGGCTACCAAGGGTCTCACAAGGTGTCAGCCAGGGCAGCGTTTTATCTGGAGCTCAGAGTCCTCTTTCCAATCCATTCATGTTGTTTACAGAATTGTGTCCTGAGGTAATAGGACTGAGGCTGTCAGCTCTTGGAGACTACTCCTAGTTTCCTGCTACCTGGCCTCTTTCTTCAAGACCAATAAGAAAGTCTCTTTTTCCAGTCTGATAGGATGGTCTTATATAACATAACCTGAGCAAGGGAGTGACATCTCGCCTTCCTTGTTATATTCCATTAGTTAGAAGCAAATCATAGATGTCACCTATGCTCAAGGGCAGGGCATTATAGAAAGGCTAGAATCATTGTGGGATCACCCTAGGATGTCTTCATCATTGAACTTTAGTAAATTGATTTTATAATAAAAGGTTATATATATATATATATATATATACACTAAAGAAACCTCTGTTTATCCTTAGCACTAGTTATAAACTTGTAGAATATTTTATTTGTAGTAGAAAGTGTCATGTGAAAAGTCTTAAGAATATTAGAGCTCAGAGATGTGTCAATTAGGATTATATCTCCTGGTATTTCCTAACTATGCATATATAGAAGCAGTTATGTTCTGATATTTGGGTACAGTGTGCTCAATGATAGATATTTTTAAAATTCTGGTACATAGTTTTTAAACCTCTGAACAATATTTTTCTTGAATGTCAGTGAACAGTTAGGAAGGAATTTGGTTGAGAAGTTTAATGTCTGGTGTTATGCTTTAGAATTTTGTTTCTTCAAAAAGAAGTTTCTCCTTCTTATAGTCCATTTAGGGAAGAAACAACAACAACAAGAAACTCCATTTAGTAATTGTGTGTGTGTTTTTACACAATTAATATATCTTAAATGACATCTACTTATTCATGCATGCATACATACGGGCATCATGTAGATGTACTTGAAAGAGGTCTGCTGATAAGATCAACAAATCCTCCAGGCCATATATATGAGCTAATCATCATGAATTACTTTTCAAAACAGAAGTCATTCTTCCTGCTATAATTTACCTTGATCTCCAGGGATGATTTTTCTCTTATATTTCATTATTTCTTAGTTTCCTATGCAAATAGATATTGTTAAACATTTCCCCAAAACTTTAAATATGAACTTGGAGTTTCCTTTTAAACAAACCCTGACAGTTATCTTGAATGATTATATGTAATTTTATCTATGGATATTTGAGAATAGTGAATAAAGTAATTACAGGCATAGGATTAGTAGTATTTTCTCTTTCTTTCTCTGTTTCCATCCAAAATGGTTTAAGTCATAACAATAAATACAGAAAATGATGTATTTTTGACTCTGAGAAAATATGCTGGTGTTAATGAACTCAAAACTCTTTGCATTGACTTTAGACTATGATTTCCAGTAGGAATAGTATTTATCTTCGTCAGCACTTTGCTAACCTGAGGTGTGCAATTTAGTTATTTAGAAAACTGTTCTGTGTTCAGATGTCTTGAGAACATTTAAATCATTTCAAAACAGTGTTCTATTTCTTAAAAGTCAAACAAAATTCTCCCAAAGATGACAGTTCACCCCCTACCCCCTTTATCAATTGGTAATAGGTGAGATCACAGTGACAAAACTATGGGCAAAAAGAGTGTATTGCTAAAATCATATACATGTTTTAAAAAGAAAAAAATGCAAAATTTCTCTTTGAAAATTAAAGAAAGATATCTATTTATCTATCTATCTATCTCCAAGTCTTTTCATTGTTTTGGCTATATTTTCCTTAAGAGAGCAATGCTTGAAATGGATAGTTTATTACATCTGAATTGTTTCTTTTTTAAGGATCAGTTCTCTTCATCTTATCTCAGACTTCCTGCTCTTCACCATTTTAACTCATATCTATTTCTGTGTGTCATCTCAGAACAATTCTATAGCTACAGTTCATGGGTATAGTTTGGAGTCATTAGGGTTTTCCTTAACTTCCAAACTTGACCTAGAATTGCTGTCATTTCTGGGTGTGCCACCAAAACACTCTGTTTACAGTATAGCTCTTCAAACTTTTGCCCATTTTTTTTTCTCTTTGTGACCAACTTTGTGGAAGAGTTCCCTAAACTTGCTGTCTGTATTTGTTTATTTTCTACTCCTAAGTCTCTTTAGTCTAACTTGTACTCCATTACTCCCCAAAAGAGCTCTCACTAAATCATAAAATTCCTCCATATTTCTCTGATAAGTGAGCACTTTCCAATTACTTTTGAATCTGACCTTGTAGCGTTATTTAGTGATATTGACTATATCCTTCTTAAAATTCTCTCCTCCCTTGGCTTTCTGAACATCACATTTTCCTGAATTCACTTCTACCTGTGCATCTCTTCTCTTTTTTTCTTAGCAGATTGTCTTCTTCTATCTGATTTTAAGTGTTGAAATTTCTTAAGGCTTAATTGAAGATTTCTTCTATTCTTACCCCTAGGGAAGCTCATCCATGCCATAGCCTTAGTTACCAAATATAAAACTAGGACCTCCAGTTCAGTCCTCTTCTCTGAGCTTTAGAACTAACTGCACAACTGCTAACTTAATGTAGTTACTTGACTGTCTCAATGTAGTTCAAATGCATCAGGTAAAAAATTGAACTCTCTATCACCAAGCTATTGCCCAGTTTAGAAAATGACACTTTACTTCTTAAACAAGAAAGCTGGTAGAAAACTGTGACTCCTTCATTTCGTCAACTGCCATATAATGCAATCTATTTCCTTTTCTATTTTTAACTTTTTAAAGTATTATTATTATTTTTCTTTATTAAGTAAGCTCTACACCCAACATAGGGCTTGAGTTCATGACCCTGAGATCAAGAGTCACATGTTCTGCTGATTGATTGAGCCAGGCAGGTACCCCTTATTTTCTTTTCTAAGTATTTCATGAATTGATCCACTTTTCTTTACCTCCAGTATCACAGTCATAGTCCAGATTACCCTTGTCATTTGCCTATGCACTAGTCAAAGAAACAGAACCAATAATGTGTGTGTGTGTGTGTGTGTGTGTGTGTGTGTGTGTGTGTAGAGAGAGAGAGAGAGAGAGATTGAAAAAGAGGATATTTTTGTATAGGAATTGTCTCATATGATTATGGAGGCTGAGAAATCTGAGAATCTGCAAGCTAGGAAGGCTGGTATTGTAATTCAGTCTATATCTGAAGACATTAGAACCAGGGAAGTTGATGGTTGTGTTTCAGTTCAGATTTAAAGGCCTGAGAATTGGTGGGGAGGGTTAATGGTGTAAATCCCAAAGTGAATCCAAAGGTGTGACAACCAGAAACACCAGTATCTGAGGGCAGGAGAAAATGGATGTCCTAGATCAGGCAAAGAGAACAGATTCATCCTTCCTCTGCTCTTTTGCTCTAACTAGCCCCTCAACAGATTGGATTGCAGGATACCTACCTTGTCTTTAATCAGTCTACTGATTCAAATGCTAATCTCTTCCAGAAATGCCCTCAGAAACACATACAGAAAGAATGTTTTACTAGCTAACTGGGTATGCCTTAGCCCAGACAAGCTGACACATAAAATTAACCATTATAGCCTAGAATACAGAACTGACTAAAACCTATTCTCCTCATATCTTATCTTTTCCTCTGCAATATAGTCTTTCAATAACAACCAGATACTTAAAAATGCCGATCATCAGACACACATCAGGCTTAAAAACTTTTATTGAGAGATTGTTGATCTTAGAAAAAGTAAAATAAAGACCACAGTCCTTAAAATGGCAATGAAGCCCCCAGTAGTCTGGCTCCTTGCTATCCCTGACGTCTCTGGCCTCCCACCTTCTGCTTTTCTCTTCATTGACCCCAGGTCTGTAGGATCTGCCTGCTCACTTCTGCAACAGGGTTTTTCATGCTCCGTTTTTCTCTGTGAGGAATATTTCCTTTCTCCTTCCTTGTTGTGTAACTCATTCATCCTTAATATCCTAGCCAGCTGTATTTCAGGAAGCTTGCCTTGATTCCCTGTATAAATCAGGTATATGGGATATATTCCCTCATAGATTATTTCCCTCAGTATACCCATCTCAGTTCCTAATTACATGTCATCACTGTGATTATTTGATTAATATATGACTCCCCTACATGCTTTAGACTCACCAAGAATAGGGACTGTGTACTTGTTGCTCATGATTTGTATCGCCAGCACATAACATAATTGCTACCATATTATAGACATTCTATAAATATTTGTATAATTAATAAATTAATCTTGGCAGATGATAAGAAGCAGAAGGGCAGCTACTTAAGGAAAACTAATTTGGAAGGAAAATTTAGTTGGCCAGATAAAAGTAATTAGTAAATTCAACTCTTTATGCGAATGATATTTTATTTTATTTGCTTTTTCTACTTAGTCCCAATATATTATCATCCATCATACTGGTAATTTTTAAGTAGGGCATAACAACGATGAATTACAAGCAAAGTTTTTCAAAATACCCATTCTTTCCCCCACCCACACCTCTAAAGGACTAACATAATCTTGCTGTGAGATAAAATGAGAGTTACAGAGCAACAGGAGTAGCATGTGGGACTGTACAGATTTTCTTATGTTTCTGCAGTTAGAGCTTTCTGAGCAAATTTTACTGAAACTTGGGATCTGAATTAAAAGACAGGTTTGGGATTTAAATTATGACTGAGTGGATAGTGAAAAACCATCCAGAGAGATTTACCTCCCTGGAGGCATGTGTTTTTATTTTAAGAGGGGATAAGACTAGATATACTGGTTCTACATTTTCCCTGGAGAATTTATTTACATTCCAAAAGGTTAGGATTCAGGATCCTTTCCATTACATTTCTAAGAAAACTTTATTGGAAGGGGAGGAAACAGTGTATCTCTCCTTCATATGAATACCCAGGTCTATATTTTTTGAGTTCTTCACCTGTAATACTGATGCCCTATATGTAGGATGATACCTGCATTTCACCACATTTCCACAGAAGTAAAAATTGGGACACAAGAGAACTACACATTTATTATTTTTGTAAGTAAATTAAAAATCAGTTCTTCAGAAATCTTGTGTGTGCATTTAGGATAATATTAAATACAGATATCAAAAAATTTAACAAGGTTTTATCATGAAAAAGGACAGTAAATTGTGCCAGCTTATATAATAAGGCATCCTAGTGATAAACGTAAGAGTGTTCCTGGTGATTAAAGGAGGAATGGAGAGTTGTGATATCCCAGAGGGGACTTCAAAAATTTTGTTTTAGTTAAGCAAGAGAAGATGAAAGTCTGTAGTTGCTCATTTGCTCTAAGGAGGGAAGGAATTTGAAAACATGTTTTAGAGATTTAGATTGTCAAGAGTTGGCAGTGGAGTAAATACAGAATGTTAGGAAGGGAGAAGAATCAAAAATGACTTTGTAACTCTCCTTAAATAATTGGGTAGTTGACATAATTGACATTTAAAATATAGGTACAGGAAAAAATTGAGGAAGGGAAGATAACGGATTCAGTATTTGGTATGTTGATATTTTAAAAAGATTTTATCATTTTGTTTATTTATTTTTAAAGATTTTATTTATTTGCCAGAGAGAGAGAGAGAGAGTGCACAAGCAGGGGAAGCAGTAGACAGAGGGAGAAGCAGGCTCCCTGCTGAGCAAGGAGCCTGGGACTCCTTCCCAGGACCATGGGATCATGACCTGAGCTGAAAACAGACACTTAACTGACTGAGCCACTTGGGCATCCGAGGACTTTATTTGAGAGAGAGAGAGAGTGAGAGAGCGAGAGCGCGAGAGTGTGGTAGTGAGTGCGTGTGAATGGGACAGAGAGGGACAAGAAGGCCCGGCCCTGAGCCCAGACCCTAAGTGGGGCTTGATCACAAGAACCTGAGATGATGTGAGCCAAAATCAAGAGTCAGGTGCCTACCCAACTGAGCTCCCGAGGTACCCCTGATATGTTGATTTTTTTAACATCAGTGTTATTAAAGTATAATTTACATGGAATAAAGATAAGTTCATTTGGGTGCAGATTAAAAATTATGACAAATATATATGACTCACTATCAAAATCAAGTTATGGAAGACATTGTCACCTCATAATGTTCCCTTGCTTTCTTTTTCAATAAATCTTTCATAGACATCCAATATCTGGAAAACACTAAATTGTTTTCTGTCACTAAACTTTTTTCTTGCTGTAATGTTATAAAAATAGAATCATACAGTATATAACTTTTTGTATCTCATTGCTTTCACTTAGCATGATACCTTTGAGACGCATGGATGCTACTCCGTATATCAGAAGTTTTGTTTTGTTTTACTGCTGAGTAGTATTTCATTGTATAGTTAGATTACAATTTGTTTATTCATATGTTTAGTCAATGATATTTTTGTTATTTCCAGTTTTTGGTGATTATGAATAAAGATACTATAAACATTCATGAAAAGGTCTAAACTTAGAAGAGATACCTGAGCTGATTAAAACTTTAAGAGCTACTACTTGGGGGCATACATAAAATCTATGACATATATGTAGAGTGAAATGATTAAAGGGCCAAAAAAGAAATCCTTAGAAAATCAACCTTTAAAAGTTAGACAAGGAAGAGGGAGCCCTGGTGGAGACAAAGAAAGAATAATAGTGAGATATAGTGTGAACCATAAAAAGTATTGGATCACAGAAACCCGGAGAGCACAGTTATAAGAGGTCAAACAATGTTTAAAAAGAAAGAGATGCAAAGCATGTCTCATGAAGCAAAAGCCAAGTTAAAGTTAACAGTGGTGAACTGAGTTGGGTAGTCCCATCACCATTAAAGAAATGAATTTAAAATAATTTAATGTGGGGAATCAAGGACGGCTTAATAGATATCTTCAGGTTTAGACTGTTGCCTTAGATGAAAAAAGTTTTGTTTTTTGGGGTTAGGACTATATTTCTGGGCTTCATTGTCCCCTTATGAGACTCAGTTCTAATGAAGGAGAGTTGGACAACTCCATCCAGGAGGTACATGTCTGTGGTGTGCATTTCTAAGTTAAAGTTGCTAAATGCTATAAATTAGTGTTTTTACTCCCCTTGGAGAACTGGTTGTTAAATATTTACTAGCACATCCCTGCGTCAAAAATCAGCAGGGATTCCTTAGATAGATATGAAAACAAAAGTCCCAAGGATGAAATTATATGTCATGGAAGGGAACAAGATTGGTCTTATGAAACATTTGATTAATTGGCAGAGGATACCAAGAATAGAGTTTAATAAAGAACTGGGTCTTTTATGCTTCATGCTAGGGCCAGAAATTGTGTCTTCAGGTAGTTATGCATTGCTGAAGTGCAAGAATAATTCGTAAGTGCCAAGCATTATTATGTGGAACAGGAAGTGACAAGCGGTGTAATATTTCTTCTTTATTTTTTCAACTAACAAAATTATTATTATTAAGTCATCATTATAATAACAGCACTGATACATAACATTTTACTGAGTGCAAAATTCTAATTATTTTTTTTAAACCTGAATGTGAATGGAAAATTGCCCCAAACAAAAATCTAGAATAGAGGATTAGTTCAGATTAAGACAATAAAAACAATGAATTTATTCCCATAATGAAATTAGCAAATGAGATTTGTCTAATAGCAAATATGTTGCATTCATTTGGAATTTTTTTAATGTGGATATTCCATTTTACATTCATATGTACTATTAAAGATAATTGGGAAATAAACTTTACACTGCTATCTTTGTCTTAAAATTAGAGAAGCATTTTGTTTCTTTGTAATATTGTTTATTAATTACAGGTATGTGTATATTACTCATCATTTGTGACAGCAAACTGTTGCTATTAGAAAGATTGAATAATAAGGTATTCTGATAAGCAAGGAGAAAGAACATAGGAAAATAGAATGCCAGAGAAGCTCAACATATTGATAACTCAGGGAAACAGATAGGCAGCCAGGTAAGTATTGTCAGAAGTATCTGTTGGCATGAAGCAGAATTTGGGATTTAGAAACAGGAATTTTCAGTTCCCAGGGCAAGACAAAGAGGGATGGCTAGTACGAAGAAGGAAAATGTCATGGCACAGATACTGGAGGACCAGTCACATTACAAAGCTGGGCCAAAAGCACAAGGAGAGAAAGGTGGGAAAGAGCTTCCCGTTAGAAACAGGAAGATGACAGAAACTCAGTTACACAAGTGATCTTTAAGGCTGGACCCAGATGAACAGTAGCAGTCTGGGCCATCCATCTACCTCTAGAGACCTCAACAGAGCTCCTTCTGGGTCCATAAACTGTAGTTAGCATTGTTCTTTAAAGAATGGAGAAAAGCTGACTCTGCAAGCAAAGTTCAAAGTGCTTAGCTCTAAGGAAAAACAGTCAAGGGCAAATGAGTTTCATGGTTAAGCTTGAATTTATTTGAATATTACTGCTCTGTACACATACATGTACATTTTCATGTTTGTTTGTTTTCATCTCTGTGGGCAAATAAAAAATGAACATCGATGAAATTTAGGCAAAAAGTCACCTTTGTTCAATTTTTCCATATTGTAGGAAATGTAATTTTTGAGGTACCATTTTAAATATTATTCCATGACTTTCTTGTTGAAATACAAATTCTGTAGTGTTCTTTTGAACTAAGTACTTTGGACTGATACTTTTTATAGATTGATTCTCGGATTTAATGGCTCCAGGGATTTAATTAACATGTTGTCTCTTCTTTCCTCCTGATCATTGATGAAGCTGTTAAAAGAGACTAACTGGACCTAACATTGGTCCCAGTGATACACATAAGATCCTCCAAACAACTTTATAAACTGTTACTTGTCACGACTCTTCAATAACTTTCAAACAGCTTGCAATTCATGTGTTAACACTGGCAAGCAAACAGATGTGTTTTCTCAAGTATTATTTCTAGAGACAAATATGTCTCTAAAATATGTCAAAATATGTCCCTAAAATTAAACTTGCTATCTTCAAAACATTGTTTCCAAAATAATACAGTCAAATAAAACTACGAACTTCATCTACTTATAAAGATTTTAAAAAATTCTAGGTATCATAGTTTTGTAAATTAGAATAGATAAAATAATATTTGCAAATATTTTTAATTTGTATATAATAGAACAAAAGACTAACAAAAAGATTACAGGCAGGCAATCATAAAATTAGAGACATTGTCATTTTTGGTTTAACATTCAGTCTAATGGATTGGCTTCATAGTTGAGAAAAAAGTTATATATACAATTTTTAGACTACAATAGGAAGAATTTTATAGCTAATAGTTCTTATGAAGAACTCTTGTCTGTAATACTTCCTCCTTTTCCATTAATTATTATTCCCAGAATCTTTTAAGACAACATCTAAACAGGTAAAAGTAAACAATGCATATGGACATATTTGTTGAGTATTAGAAGCTGATATGCAGTTGTATTTTGAAGAACAATAGATGACAGGTGACACCTAAGTGTATGCCATTTTTTAATGCTTTTCTTTTATAGGCAGAATAAGTTTGGCATTAATTGCCAATGGAAATTCACTGGCTTTAAGAATTTATATAGTACCATCTATCTACTGCTACTCTGAGCTGACTTATGCAGCCATTTTATGAATAATGGCAGTTTATATCAGAGACACAGTTTACTAACTTGACTACATATTCAAGCATTAGTCTACATTAAGCTTTATTATCTATTTTTAGGTTTTATATTCTTATGGTTTTAAAATACATTCTTGGCCATTTTCCAAACTCAACACTATTTTAAGTCCAAGGTCCTTGCCAAAGTTAGAAAATTCATAATGAAATGAATACTTCCTATTGTTATCAAATGACAGTATTTCCTAGTAGTTATTCTAAATTGTAAGTATAACTTTTTATTTTATTGACAAATAAGGAATCATATCCTAAAATATATTTGAAGCTTGTACCTTCAAAATTATCTAAGATTTTTATGGCTCCTTATTTTTCTTATGGATAAGCAATCTATAAGCAAAGAGATTTAAAGTATTAAATAATTATACCATGTTGGTGGATGAGATTAAAAATGCTACTTCCAAGTACCAAAGGATAAGGAAAAAAATTAGAAAGGGACTAGGTAATGGAGACAGAGAAAGAAGTCTTTTACATTTTTATCATTAAATACTACAAGCCTCAAGATGGGTAAGACCAAACCCACAAGAAAATGTTTTCTACCTTATAGTGAAAATTTCTTTGTATATTTCAAGATACCTTTTCATGAATTACAAAAGAGAACTATACTAATGAGGTGAACACTGATTGACTGGATTGTTCTCACTTTGTTAACCTGGCCAATCACGTTGAGTTTTGGCTCATCATCCACACAGTCCCTAGCAGAGAAAATTGTCAATAATCAGAGAAAATCAAGGTAGAAAATTGATGCTTTTTGGACACTTGGAGCAACATAGGTCAGGATGCCCTTCAAGAGCACACTAACAAGATGATCCAAAAAAGATACCACCAATTTGGTTGTGTAGTGTCATTTGATCATTGTTAGAGTTTTCAAAAGACCTTAAAGCTAAGCAGAGTATTATTTCAAGATGGTTATAGACCTAGGATTAACTTTTCCCATTTCCCTTTGCATGCTTTTTCTGTATTTCCCTGGAAATAAATGTGGAACAGAAAAATAGTTTTATATGTTTATAGTTAAAAATGAATTGGGAGGGGTGCCTGGGTGGCTCAGTGGGTTAAGCCTCTGCCTTCAGTTCAGGTCATGATCTCAGGGTCCTGGTATCGAGCCCCACATCGGGCTCTCTGCTCAGCAGGGAGCCTGCTTCCTCCTCTCTCTCTGCCTGCCTCTCTGCCTACTTGTGATCTCTGTCTGTCAAGTAAATAAATAAAATATTAAAAAAAATGAATTGGGATATTTCTGTCTCCTTTAAATCAATATTAAGGAACAAACACTAGAATGGAATCTGACACACCTTTGTTATATTATTCTCTGGCACAGCCCTTGGGTGGAGATCATAACTTTGTGACAGAGGGGGAAGTAGACCTGGTTCCAACCCTTGAACAATGCTGTGTGATTTTAAGCAAGTAACTCAACCACTCCACACCTCAATGTCTTTTTATGTAGATTAGAGGTAACAATATACAACTCAGAATTTGTTTGAGGATTCAGTAGATGAGAAATGCATAGCATTTAAGTAAAGAACATAAACCTCTTATTATTGATCGTGTTGTCAAGCTCCCTGCACGGAATTTTATATTTCCAGCTGACAAAGAATTTCAAACACACAGGGTCTCACTTCCATGTACTAAAATCCTTAAAACATAATGCAAATACATACAATTAAAGGCACATACAAAGACATTAAAATACAGAAGACCTACAAATGAAAACATTCTTTGACACCAACTTTAGACCTAGGATAGAACGGACACAAGTTCTTTTCTTTGCCCAAGTTGATTTTCCTTAACCTAGGAGTTATCTCTGTAATCTTAATAAGTGCAGTTCCTTTAACTTGTTTTATAACACTGTATGACTTGACTGTATAAACAAAATTTTAAAACGTATCTGAAGTGCGAGATATAGTTGAAATCCATTTGTGATATATGTTAAAAGTGTTAGGGGAGTGAGAGTCATGTGATTTGCTCAGGAGACAGTATTTCATCTCTGATATAACATTTAGAGTGTTCTTCAGCTGCTGAGAAAGTAACACATAATGTGTGGCATACCTCTCACTTCAGTAATCAACAAGCATACAACAGTACCACTGCATGAATAACACTGAATGTATCGGTATCATGAGGGTGTTATACTGCTGCTCCATAAATTTCACTGATTAAAATACCCTTGAATCAGATTGTGTCCAATTCAGCACATAGCTCCATAGAGCACCCACTATTTACATTTCAAATAACAGCATTATGCTGTTAAGTAATACAGTTTAGGCAAAGTTCTTAGTGCTAAAAAAAAAAAAAAAACAAAAACACAAAAAAACCTAAACCAAAAAACAAACCACCAAATGTACTATCATAGTATGGTTCCAAAGATAATATTCCCATCCTATAATA
Organism: Mustela nigripes; assembly: GCF_022355385.1. Classification (NCBI taxonomy): domain Eukaryota; kingdom Metazoa; phylum Chordata; class Mammalia; order Carnivora; family Mustelidae; genus Mustela; species Mustela nigripes. The sequence continues at coordinate 38,197,446 of NC_081571.1, read as the reverse complement.
TTGCTCATATTTGCACTGAATTTGTGAAACTTTAATCAGTGATGTCACATACACTTTGTTGACCCACATGTATCAGTCTTGTTTTTCCATTAAATTTTTACTAATATTTATTAGTTTTATTATTATTCACTCAGAACAAATAATGTTTTTTTTCAAATCCAGATATAAGAAATTAAATGTTCTGATTTTATTGGTCATCAACTTCACTTTTGTGTAAAAATCAAGAGATTCTGTCAGAGAACTACAACAATACCATCTCCTCATTTAGGTACCTGATACCAATAGATATTTTTTTTTCAAATTTCATGCTTCTGTATCTGGGAGTCAATATTTGACCAATATCAAACACAAAGAGACTAAAAAATGAGCCATATCAAGAAAAATTACAAGTGAAGCTCTAACTTCAGTACCCTGAAAAGCATATGATTCAGATTTTTTAATTTTCTTTCACACAAATCTAACCATAGGCTTACCTAATTTCTTAATCTATGAAGATAGTAATTTGAAAGAAGGAGTCATACAGAGCATTTTTAATAGCAGAGGTGCTGGATTAAGGAAGGAGAGAGAAAAGCTGATATAGAATGTATAATGATAAATACATTCAATAAGTATTTGTTGTTTTTGCTACATATATGGTCTGAGAAGCAAAAATGAACAAACACATCTTTAGCATTAAAGTGAGTGATTAATCTTTTTAGGAAAAAAATGGAAGTTTGACACATTAAAAAAAGTTAAATTTTATTATCTGCAGAGTTTTCTTATGTGAATATCCTTCCAAGAATCAGACAGATTAGGTGATAATGATCATTTAAAGTCTGTTGCTGTAAGTGATAGTGGATGATGCTAGGGCACTGAACCTTAGCTTATTTTCAGAGAAATTGTGTTTACTGTATTTCCTTTAGGTGTGTATTTATTTCATGTAATGATACATTTGTTATACTTTTAAGTTCATCATTCCTACAAGTGAATTTTTCTTACTTAATCACTACATCAGCTTGTTCACTGTATGTATTACTACAGTCATTTTTCCTCACTGTTTTTAATAGCTGCCATGTCCCAGATACCCTAGGGTTTGCTTCTAAAAAGGTCATAAAAATGAGCAAAATTAAATTTCTTCCTAAAAAGTATTCTTAATTTAGATGGGGAAACTAACACATAAATAATGCATCACAAAAGCTATAATGGAGATAATGAATTTATTGGCAAGAAAGCTGGAATGGGCATTTCTACCTAGGGTATTAAAAGATGAGTAGGCATTTCCAGTTGGAGAACAACTAGGAAATATTCCAGAGTGTAGGACATAGAGTTTGGAAGTAATGGTAAAAATTGGCAAAGTTTTGAAGAGTAGAACTTTCTTTAGGTGGATGAGTGAATAAAAAAATTAACCAAGGACATAGATTATTTCATGTAAAATGATTTGTGGGATCTCTGCATTGTCAGTGTGGTTTTTTGGTGAGGACTGATATCAGGGTGATTATGAAAATAAAAAGCTATTGTTTCCCAAACCTTCATATCAATTTGGGAAAAGGTAACTTTCAGTCCCCTTTCTCAGTATAGAAAACTATTATTGAAATCATTGAAAACACCTAATTCCAACTTCTTTCTTATATTTGTGTTTTGTTTTGTTTTATTACACTGGATGTTCTATCAGTTGCTGAGATAGTATTAATAACTTGTGTTGAGGGCACACCTAGCTTCATCCTAGGGAGTAGGATACCAATGCCATGTGGGAAAGAGGATGTAAGATCTGAGGGCATGCTCATTAAAGGAGAAGTGAGTTGGGGGAAATTGGAGGGGGAGACAAACCAAGAGAGACTGTGGACTCTTAGAAACAAACTGAGGGTTTTGGAGGGTAAAGGGGTGGGAGATTGGGTGAGCCTAATCGAGGGTATTAGGGAGGACACGGATTGCATGGAGCACTGGGTGTGGTGCATAAACAATGAATTCTGGAATACTGAATAGAAATAAAAATAAAAAGAATAAAAATTGGTGGACAGATATTTATATAAGGTGTATACTAATAATAATGCAATGTATAGAACCATAGACTCTTAGAGTTAAACAAACTAGGGACCATGAAGTGTTAACTTCTCTCACAATTAAGAAATTTTCCCCCAGCACCCTTGATGCATGACCACTTTACATTTTGTCATTTTCTCAGTTTTCATTTCTTTTAAGGAAATCCATTTACCAGTTCCTGTCATTTAAATGTCTTCCTTTTATGGAGATGTAATCTCCCTCTCTATAAGTTTTACCCATTGATCCTAGTTTTGACTTTCAAAATGTTTATAATAAGTCTACTTTCCTTTATACACAGTAGGCTTTCAAATATTTGGAGATCACAGTCAAGCATCTCTCTTTCCAAGCTAAATATTGCACATTCTCTCAACATTTCTACAGAGATGTCTTTGGGACCATCACCACCCCTGCTTCCATTCCTGCACACTGCTGTTTATTAACTCCATGAAATAAAGGTATAGAGCGTTCACACTATAGCCTTGTTTCCTTTTTGGAACAGTAGAATACGTCTGGCTCACACCGATTCTGTGATTTCAAATTAAAATCAGTTGCAGTCTTGTCTAGCCTGAATTTGTATATTTAATTGTTGAATCAAACAGGGTATGTGAATCTAGATGAAAGCCTTAAATGCCATGTTTCTGCTATCCAGAAATTTAGCCATCCCACTGAAATTATTGCATCCTGAAAATATACTAAATATGGCTTGTATGGCTTCATCTGATATGTGATTAAAGACACTGCACAGGATGAAACCAAGGATACCTTCTAAGACATGTTCTTAGAGTCTGGTTTCTAGATTGGACATAATCCATGAGTCAACTCTGTTCATGCATCTGAGTATACCTGTGGGTACTACTGTTAACTGTTATGTAGGAATATCATGAGAGATTTCGTCAAATGTTACCTTCCCAAATGGTTTTGTATTAAACTTGATGGCCTGGCCTTCTTCAATTGTAAGGTGCTGTATTTTCCCTTTTCCCTCGTTTGTAACACATTTTCTTGTTCATTCAGTTTTTAGTGAATGAAATGTAAGTTATGCAAGAGGTGACCTTATTATGCAGGTTTGATGGTTAAGCAGAGACCCAAAACTTTACCCATTCTTCAAAAGATTTAAAATACCATTAAAAAAATTGAGGATTCTTGAAATAAACATAAGAAAATTAACTAAGATTAAGGGTCAAAGTCATGTTAGCTAAAGATACTTGCTGAACTTGTAATTACAATAAACTTAGAGACATAGTTTGCTGTTGCTCATTGTCTGATCAAAGCAATTATTCAACAGTTTGACTTCTTACCTTAGTCTCTATCAAAATATGACTATAGAATTTGTATGGTCTTAACATTCCACTTCAGAACATAAGTTTCTTAAGGGCAGGGACTGCATCTTTTATTTTCTTTCTTTTTTTTTTTTTGAAGATTTTGTTTATTTATTTGAGAGAGTGAGTGAGAGAGCATGTGCATGGGAGCACGGGAAGAGGGAGAAGCATACTCCTCTACTGGGCAGGGAGCCTGACACAGGACTCCATCCCAGGACCCTGGGATCATGATCTGGGCTGAAGGCAGACACTTAACCAACTGAGCCACCCAGATACCCCAGGACTGAATCCTAATTACTAAGCAACCTCAAATCCTTCCTAACAAACAATCTGGCATGTGCTATCTGTTTTTTCAATGAAAATGTAATATATTATTATTTAGTTCAGATACCTAAATTAAAAATCCTTTTGGATGGATTTCACTCATTTTTTTTCATCTGCATTTTGGGACGTCTATCTCAAATAATTTGGGGTTTTGGTACAATGGGTATTAAACTGACAGTGTTTAGCCAGCAGGCTTCGTAGCTTATCAGGGCAATTCCTGGAACCTAATGAGAAATCTATGTCTTCAGCACAGAAGTAGGTTCTTGTCTTCTTATTTCCTGTGGCAGGAAGGTATTCATTCAGATCATTCGAAAGATGTATCAAATTATTTGAAATAAATTAAAAAGAAGTAGGGCTAGAACACAAGTCTCTTTCTTGGTTTCTGATTGAAATTTAATGTTGAGAGCCCATACCTATCTGCTCTCTCACAGTGGTATTATGGTTCAGACTTTGAAGGGACCTTCATAGCCTAAGACCTGTGCTGAGATCACATAGTTTGGCCCATAGTGATGCCTGTCTTTAGAATCAAAGACTAACTGTAGATCAATACTGCTGACAAAGGCTTCCATTGTTCTCAAATGTTTTTCCAGTGAAGTAAAAATTTCTCCACAAAACCTAAGGTTAAAAAAGGGTAGATGTTTGGCAATGGTCAATAATACAATAGCTTTATCTGAGACCCACATTTCTCTTATAAAAGAATATTTTGTCAAGGGACACAGTTCTGTAACATTCCAAAGTATAATCTTTCCCAAGGACGTCCTCATTCATCCTTTCTAAGTGAAGATATTTGTAGTTTTTAAATATTTTTTTAAATTTATTATCTTTTGAGAGAAATGGGGGGAGGGGCAGAGGAGAGACAGAGAGATAATCTTTAAAGTAGGCTCCACACCCAGAACAGAGCTCTGTATAGGGCTCTATCTCACAACCCTGAGATGATACTCTGAGATCATAACCTGGGCCAAAATCAAGAGTCAGATGCTTAACTGACTGAACCACCCAGGTCCCCCTTTTAAATATGTTTTTAGCAAAGACTACCCTCCCCTCAAGCCAAATTATGTGTATTCAACTTTTTAAATCCTAGAACCTAGCATAGTGCCTTAGTACCTTAGTACCTTAAAGCAGAATTTAACAACAACAACAACAACAACAACAAAAAAAAAAAAACACAAAAAAAAACCAACAAAAAAAAGGCTTTTGCTCATTTATTTGAAAAGTCCCAAAGTAGAACTATTGTCAGGCCAAGCCTGATCTAGTGGCTCAAGTGATGCTGCTCATTTCTGTGTCTTTCTACGCTGCTTTCTGTTATGTTGGCTTCAGCTCAGTGCTCCTACAGTTTTGTGTCTGGTTCACTGAAGTATTGTCTTTCTCTGTACTTTTCCACCTGGTTTTTTTCTTTATCCAGAGATAAATGGAAAAGTTAATCAATTTCCGGTGACTTTTATATTGAAGCCATGGCTTTTTAGTTTGTAGACTTTCTCTTATGTGCAACAGTTATCTGACAGTTTTCAAAGCACTTTCAGATCCGTGATTTTATTGGATCTTAACAGCCCTTCCATGGAGTGGGTAGAGCCTTTATCATTGTCTTCCTTTCACAAAGCTAGGGAGTCAGTTTCTTGTTTGAGGTCACAGTTAATAAAGGTCTAAACGCAGATTAAATAAACTTTCTCACACTAGATCTTATGCACTTTTGCCTCTACCATGATACATCTGAATTGGTCAGGAAATGAAGTGACACAGTTTTACTAACAGGAGCCCAGTTTGCAATTGGGGTTGATTATAGTATTCTGGTATATGCTGGCAGTGAACCTGACCATTTGATAATGGCACCTCTCGTTCCACATTTGAAAAGAAAAGAATAAGAAGGTGGATGAAAAATAAATAAAACAAAGACACATTGAGAGATAGGACTTTAAAGGAAAATGAGATGAAACAGTAAAAGTAGACAAGGTGAACACACAAAATTCCATTGAACAGAATATCTTCAAAGGCCTAAGTTAAGTCTTGTCTGAATTTAAAATAGTTAAAAGCAAGAAGTTAATGCATTGCCAGAGCAAGACTGAGGACTATAGTAGCCATCAAAGGGTAGAGTTGTACTGAGGACTATAGGTGATTTCCTGATCTAATATCACCAAACCTTTCTGGCAAGTGAGGATGGAAATAGAAAAATGACCAAAGTTGCAAAGAAGAGAAAAACTTTTTTAATAAAAGTTAGAAACTTAATCAGAGGTTAAGAAGAAGCAGCCCAAGTTCTAAAAACTTTATGGATTTTCATTTCCTACAGTTTGAACCAATTTAAGATAAGTAGGTAACCACAATGCATATTTTAAGAGTGAAAGCATTGTGGTTTGTCAGGAAAAACCCCCCAAAGCTTTTAGAACTATAGGAATTAGCTGATCATGATTTCCAACTACAACTGCAAAGCAGAAGCAGTTGGAACTCCTGTTAAAAACAGAAATGCTTCAGATTCATCCCTGATGATTTTGATTTAATATTTTGAGATATGGCCAAGAAAAATTGGTATTTCTTAACCTGGGTGCTAAGAAATTGTTAGGAATTAGGTCTGTCCTTGTTAGTTGGGGACTTTGGGTTAAGTGAAATATTATCTGTGAAAAGGAGAAAGATGCAGACAGAGAAGTACCAGTTCTACTAAAAGGATTTTGAATTAATTGAGAATGTCCTCAGTTTTCAAGTGACTATCTACAACATTGTCAAAATACGGAAAATCTTTGTAGTATTTCATCTATAACTCAAATAAATTATGAATGTGATGTCTTTTTTTTTTTTTTTTAAACCAGAACATTGATTTATCTCTTTTATCAAAGGTTGTCCAGTGTGAAGGCAAATGAAATGTTTTGTCATTTTTGGGCATCCTGATCATCTTAGCAACATGTTAATGCTTCTATGAGTAAAACTTACTGTGTTTCCTTACTTACCTTGATCCTTAAAGCAGCAGAAATTAATAGTAAAACTTAGTATATATATGGCACTTTTCATCTTCAAAATGCTTTAGAAATATTAACTAATTTGTGCCCCTCTGCATAAAATGTAGTGCAAAACTTATTATTACAGGGGAAGAAAATCTGTCAGAAATCTGCTCTGGGAACTGTTGCACAGCATGCCATGTTTCCTGCAGATTCAGCACTTTGTCAGATTGCCAATGGACATTGACAGAGAGCAAATATAATTTGGCAAGAAATGGCAAGAGAAACCCAGAGCCAGCAAAATGGGGTTTGTGGAAAAGAGAAGTTGTGGGCTTTATGTTATGTGCATACAGCCTTTGTTTGAGATTCTACTTTTTACCAAACTTGGTATAATAAGTGTATTATTATTACATGGTGAATTCAAGTCCAAATCAAGACAAGAAGGACACAGCCATTGAGAACTCTTAAGATCCTGTTAAAAAGTCTTGTTGACTTTTCCAAGGAGAAAAATACTTATATGCTTAAATGAAACTTTTCTTTGGATATTCTTGTTCTTTTGTTTTAACAGCATACAAACTTATCTGAAAGCTTCCTTTTTGGGGGGGCCATTATAAGCTATTTTAGGGTATTGTGTTCTCTGTTCTGGAATTATCACCAATTTCTCTAACTCTCCACCTGAGTTTCAAAGTTTTGTTTCTATCAAACCAAATCACATTTCCCACAATTTCGTACAACTTCCCAAACTTACATTTGGCTACTACCCAGCCAAGTTCACATTCTAGTTATCTTTAACAACCATTCTAGATAAATTTTATGGAAAGGTGAAACTTGAATGAGTTATGATTTTGTAGCATTGCCTTTGTATAGATGTTCTCTCAACACACTGATTTATTCATTTATTTAGTCAATCAGAATTCCTATCAATAAAATAATGTATAGAGTATACTTAGCATCATCACAATATGAGTACTCAGAAAAAAATGTTTCCTATTACAATCATATACATGTACTGAAAAAATATTCAGTGCCTAATAGGTGCCTGTCATATTTAACTTGCATCATTTCTTTACAATTTTCCATAATTTTTTTATTCTTATGTGAAGAGAATTGTAGTTGGAAAAAAATGTGAATAAAGTCCACTTGCTTCTATATCCTGTATCTTTTTAAATTTGACCTAATTCTTTTCTTACTTTGTTCTTATTCTAGAGCATCCAGTCTTAGGGTATGCACTGATGATCTCTTACCCAACCCTATTTTCTGAAGTTGTTAGCCCACAATGAGCCCTGTTCCTAGCCAGCTTTCACCATTTTTTTTCCCTTACTAAAAACATCCATTTTCTTTAGGTCTTGACCTCTACTTCTTTGGTTATGTGCTTCTGGCAAGTTGATTCCATTTATTAATTGGAGTGTGCATTTTTAACTGGTATAAGCTAGTCAGTGCCTAGAAATGCACTGGTAATGTTAATCTTCTGGAGGTGACCTTATATCCTTCAATGGCCCAGTTGTACCAAAGAAAAGAGCAGTTGGGAGTGAGGAATGTTTATAAACCAGAAAGCATGGTTCTGCAGTTGTGGCTGGCAGCCATTTTATTTTAGGACTATGAGGAAAACCTGCTTTAAGATGAAAAAGATCCTGTTAATAGAAGAAGTCATAAGAAAATTGCTAGATAATTTATTTAAATCACTCATTTAATCCCAATGTAACCTGTCCTTCAACTGTTATAATTAAAATAATTATATTTTCTTATTGCTTGACCAATTTGAGAAAGGTGTTTGCTACTTGAACAGAAGACTTTACAACTGCTACATAGTGCAGCATTCCCAGTATCTTCAGCCCCAGGGACACGACACCTGTTATCTCCTCAAAGATTGCTGAAAGACTGGGGATCTATTACATAGATCCCAACTGTCTAATAATTTGGGCATAGGATTGTAGACTCATAGGCTAAGGGATCTTAGTATTGTTCATTCCATCACTCATCTGATATTTGATACCTTTCTATATCATTCCCACAGACAGGATCTTTAAACTATACTTGTATGAGGGTTACATATCTTTTCAAGATGGTACATTTTATCTTTGAATTGCAAAGCTTGAAAAGTTTTTTTTTTAATTGAAATTAAAAAAAATTATTTTAAGTAAACTCTGTGCTCTATGTGGGGGGTTGACTCATGACCCTTATTAGACCAAGAGTCATATGCTCTACTGACTGAGCCAACCAAGCACCTCAAAAAGTTTTTTTTTTTAATTAAGCCAAGATAGATCACTATGCTAAGAAGATTTAACAAACTTTCACTGAATCTTCAGAACCACCATATGAAGGTTATTGCTATTGTTGCTGTAAAGAGTTGAGGAAACAGAGACTTAGAAGAGTTAAGCAAGTTGTCCATTGTTATAAAGCTAATAAATATTCGAGCTCATACTTAAAGTTAGCTCTGTCAGATTTCTAAGCTGAGTGATGTTCTCTGTAATTATTCTCTGAGCGTTGTGTTAAAACACTTACTAATTCATTTAATTCAGTTAGCTTTTTTTCTTTCACAAAACTTTTATCATTCTATTCCTCTTTAATTCCCATTCTACAAGAGAATCTTTGTCTGTTGCCTTGCCAAACAGTGATGTACTGTGTCTATCACATTTTTTTTTCCAATCACAACTCTAATAATTTGGCTAAATAGGTTAATCTGATATAATTTATAGTAAGATATTTGATTTATCTCTGAGGCTGACAGTTGAAGAAAAAGCCAGGGACAGGACCTAGTGATTGATCTCAATCATCATAAAATTTAGAAAGGGTGTGTGTGCATGTGTGTGTGTGTGAGAGAGAGAGAGAGAGCAAGAGAGACTGTGAGTATGTGTATGAGTGAGTATATTTGAGTGTGTATATATGTGTGTTTGTTCAAGAAGTTTTGAGCTAGCAAGAATCACCCTTGACCTTATTTTTTTTCCAATTTCAGTACCTCAGATGTATATCCAGAAATTTCCAGGTTTTGCTGCCCTTATATTTTCTCCAAATGGAAATTAACAAACTAGTAAATCTTATGCTCCACTTAGAGGCCAGGAAAGATTTGGAATTATTTAATCTTTCCTATACCCTAAATTAGTTTAGAAGTGTCAGACTATTTCTACAAATTGGCTAAAGTTTCCACAGAGTAGTTTTGGAAGCAATGAGCATTTCAGCTTTTCCACAGCTTTTCAGGGTCCACTTTTAATTCTTAGACACCTTGGGTGAGCCTGCCCTGTGGAGTTGCAGTACTATTATCTCTTCTCAGTATCCTGAAAGAATTTTCCCATTCCCTAGAGTTCTACTGCAGCAACGACTTACCATGTCAGTTGTAAAATTCAGTTTCTCTGGTCTTCAGCTTGCCTTGTTTCCTCACATTTTTGTCAGGTCCTGCACCTTATTTCATAAAAGTTAATTCTTCTCATATCCCCAGCTTACCATGAATGAAAGTGGTAGATGATTAACTGCAATCCACAACAAATTAGAGCTAAAGCTTGGGTTTAGCTTTAGACACTGGAATACCAAAGAGAAAATAAGAAGCTCAGGTGGATTTGCTGACCTAACAAAGAGGGTCTAGGGACAGGCTACAACATTAGGATAGGCGTAAGAACCTGGAGACTAAGGGGTTGCCCAATGTACATGGGATGCCAAACCAGAGATACTTTAGTATCAATTATGCCGCATCCTAACCAGTAGTAGGGTGGAAACTTCTGGAACACTCTGTCCTGGTCAGTCTTGGCTCTGTAAGTTTGTAGAAACAGCTGGACAAATCTGAAAAAGGCAGTCTCATATTGCCAAGTTTATTTACATTTTTATTATCCAAAGAAAAAGAGCCCTCATGATTAAAAAGACTGAAGAAAGATAGGATATATTTATATCTATATATCTTCTATTAATAGTGCAGTGTTATTCACAAAAAGGACACTTACCCTAGAAGTCTGAATATCTTCATAATTATCATGTTCATTAGGCTAAAGTTACATTTTATTTTTATTATTGAGAACATTCTAGATAATGTGCACACTAGATATTGTGAACACTATATAAACATTGTTTAATTGTCTACCAACTGTATGAAAAAGAACATGAATTTTGGAAAATTGAAAGAACTATCCAAAGTTAAATAGGTATTTAACTCAGTCTGTTTGAATACAAAGCCTGTGTTGGTAACCACTGCCTTTGTGGTAGTGGTAGAAATCACTCCCTGACATGCCCTATCCTCACTTTTCGTTTTTGTTTTCAAGATGACTGTCTGCTGTTTGGAGCTTCCAGATGCTATTTTTGGCTGGATTGATATATCTCATTTTGAATTCTTTTCTGTTTTTGGTTATGTTGCACCCATCTGGCCTCCTGTCACCTTGGACAGATTTCAGGATGATCTTCTAGACTTATGCCCAAGCTGAGTCGAATTTCTCTACCTTGTACCCTTTAGTTTGGACCCCTATTCTATGTAGGACCCAGCAGATCTGCCCTCTGGTTAACCTGGCCCATTTGCTGTTGCCTAAACATTCTGGCAGCTTGCATCCTAACCTGCTCCCACCCCCGGTGTCCTTGGATAATTGCTCTAAATTCTCATTATTATTTATTAAATAAGAGTAAGCTATCAGTGTTGTACATTAAAGTGACAAAGTTAAGTTGAATCTAAATCTAAAAATACTTTTCATCAACAACACCCGCATTGTTACTTACATGTTCCTAAGACAGAATGTGAGAAGGAAACTGATGCAAGTAATTAAAGGAAATGCTTTTATCTATGATTTCCTTTCCTCAACATTTAATGTTTGAAGTTCATAAATACCAACTCCATGAAAAGGAATAATGAATGTTGTGTCTCTGGCTTACTGGTCCTGACAGGCCTTTATTCTTAAAGACTAGAAACCCCAAAACTAAACAACAAACTGCAATTAGCTTATGCATTGGCTTAATTCATGCAGTTTGCCCAGAAGCTAAAACAGAGCTTTTAGGACTCAGTCTTACACATGGAACATTTTTTTTTTTTAAAATCTGGATGTTTATTCTAGATGTAAAATAATATGAAGGGTTCAGAGTGTTTAGTAGTAGTTGTAGTACCACTTTACAAATGAAAAACTGAGACACCAACAAGATGAATAATTTATTTAGATCTCATAACTGAAAAGTAGATGTCCTGGAATATAAAGAGAGATGATCTGAACCCTGCATATATGTATAAACATTTATACAACACATTAATAAAATAACAATATCTTTGTGTTCATGACAGTTGTCATGGTGACAATTAAGTATCTACATTTCTTAGACAACTGTCATGAACACAAAGATACTGTTATTTCATTAACTATAAGCTGACTAATCGAATTAAGTAAAGAAAAAAATTCTAAAAAAAAAAAGGAGTGTGGAGTAAACATTTAGAATTTTTATAATGGCTTTTTTAAAAATTAACATACAATGTATTATTTACCCCAGGGGTACAGATCTTTGAATCTTCAGGTTTACACATTTCACAGCACTCACGAAACCACATACCCTCCTCAGTGTCCATAACCTATCCACCCTATCCCCACCACCCACCCTTCAGCAAACCTCAGTTCTTTTCCCTGAGATTGAGTCTCTTATGTTTATCTCCCTCCCGATCCCATCTTGTTTCATTTTTCCTTCACTACTCCCCTCATACCCCACCCTGCCTCTCAAATTCCTCATATCAGAGTGATCATATTATAATTGTCTTTCTCTCATTGACTTATTTCATTCAGCATAATACCCCCTAGTTCTTTCCATGCTGTTGCAGATGGAAAAGATTTCATCTTTTTTGATGGCTGCATGGTATTCCATTGTGTATATATACCACATCTTCTTGATCCATTCATCTGTTGATGGACATCTAGGTTCTTTCCATAGTTTGGCTATTGTGGACATTGCTGCTATAAACATTCAAGAGCGCATGCCCCTTTGGATCACTACGTTTGTATCTTTAGGGTAAATACCCAGTAGTGCAATTGCTGGGTCATAGGGTAGCTCTATTTTCAACATTTTGAGGAACCTCCATGCTGTTTTCCAGAGTGGTTGCACCTGCTTGCATTCCCACCAACAGTGTGGGAGGGTTCTCCTTTCTCCACATCCTTACCAGCATCTGTCATTTCCTGACTTGTTAATTTTAGCCATTCTGACTGGTATGAGGTGATATCTCATTGTGGTCTTGATTTGTATTTCCCTGATGCCGAGTGATGTGGAGCACTTTTTCATGTGTCTGTTGGCCATCTGGATGTCTTCTTTGCAGAAATGTCTGTTCATGTCCTCTGCCCATTTCTTGATTAGATTATTAGTTCTTTGGGTATTGAGTTTGAGAAGTTCTTTTTAGATTTTGGATACTAACCCTTTATCTGATATGTCGTTTGCAAATATCTTCTCCCATTCTGTCAGTTTTCTTTTGGTTTTGTTGGCTGCTTCCTTTGCTGTGGAAAAGCTTTTGATCTTGATGAAGTCCCAATAGTTCATTTTTGCCCTTGCTTCCCTTGCCTTTGGCAATGTTCCTAGGAAGGCAGCTGAGGCTGAGGTCAAAGAGGTTGCTGCCTATTGTTCTCCTCAAGGATTTTGATGGATTCCTTTCTCACATTGAGGTCCTTCATCCATTTTGAGTCTATTTTTGTGTGTGGTGTAAGGAAGTGGCCCAATTTCATTTCTCTGGATGTCGCTGTCCCAATTTTCCCAGCACTGTTTGTTGAAGATGCTGTCTTTTTCCCATTGGGCATTCTTTCCTGCTTTGTTGAAGATTAGTTGACCATAGAGTTGAGGGTCTATTTCTGGGCTCTCTATTTTATTCCATTGATCTATGTGTCTGTTTCTGTGCCAGTACCATACAGTCTTGATGATGACAGCTTTGTAATAGAGCTTGAAGTCCAGAATTGTGATGCCACCAATTTTGGCTTTCATTTTCGATATTCCTTTTGCTATTTGAGGTCTTTTCTGGTTCCATATAAATTTTAGGATTATTTGTTTCATTTCTTTGAAAAAAATGGATGGGATTTTGATAGGGATTGCATTAAATTTGTAGATTGCTTTAGGTAGCATAGACATTTTCACAATATTTGTTCTTCCAATCCATGAGCATGGAATGGTTTTCCATTTCTTTGTGTCTTCCTCAATTTATTTCATGAGTACTTTATAGTTTTTGGAGTGCAGATTCTTTGCCTCTTTGGTTAGGTTTATTCTTAGGTATCTTACGGTTCTGGGTGCAATTGTAAATTGGGTAAACTCCTTAATTTCTCTTTCTTCTGTTTTGCTGTTGCTGTATAGAAATGGAGGTGATTTCTGTGCATTGATTTTATATTCTGACACTTTACTGAATTCCTATAAGAGTACTGGCAGTTTTAGGGGTGCCTGGGAGGCTCAATGGGTTAAGATCTCTGCCTTCGGCTCAGGTCATGATCCCAGGATCCTGGGATCGAGCTTCACATTGGGCTCTCTGCTTAGCAGGGAGCCTGCTCCCCACCCCCACCCCCCGCCTGCCTCTCTGCCTACTTGTGGTCTCTGTCTGTCAAATAAATAAATAAAATCTTAAAAAAAATTATAGAAAAAAAGAGTACAGGCCGTTTTGGAGTGGAGTCTTTTAAAGTATCCTATCATCTGCAAAGAGTGAGAGTTTGACTTTTTCTTTGCTGATTCAGATGCCTTTTATTTCTTTTTGTTGTCTGATTGCTGAGACTAGGACTCCTAGTACTATGTTGAATAGCAGTGGTGACAGTGGACATCCTTGCCATGTTCCTGACCTTAGGGGGAAAGCTCTCAGTTTTTCCCCATTGAGAATGATATTCGCTGTGGGTTTTTCATAGATGGCTTTGATGATATTGAGATTGTACCCTCTATCCCTACACTTTGAAGAGTTTTGATCAAGAAAGGATGCTGTATTTTGTCAAATGCTTTTTTAGCATCTATTGAGAGTATCATATGGTTCTTGTTCTTTCTTTTATTAATGTATTATATCACATTGATTGAGTTGCAGATGTTGAATCATAGTTGCAGCCTGGGAATAAATTCCACTTGGTCATGGTGAATAATTCTTTAATGTACTGTTGGATTCTATTGGCTAGAATTTTGGTGAGAATTTTTGCATCTTTGTTCATCAAGGATATTGGTCTGTAATTCTCCTTTTTGGTGGGGTCTTTGTCTGGTTTTGGGATCAAGATAATGCTGGCCTAATAAAAATGGGTTCGGAAGTTTTCCTTCCATTTCTATTTTTTGGAACATTTTCAGGAGAATAGGTATTAATTCTTCTTTAAATGTTTGGTAGAATTCCCCTGGGAAGCCATCTGGTCCTGGGCTCTTGTTTGTTGGGAGATTTTTGGCGACTGTTTCAATTTCCTTACCAATTATGGGTGTGTTCAGGTTTTCTATTTCTTCCTGGTTCAGTTTTGGTAGTTTATATATCTAGTAATGCATCCATTTCTTCCAGATTGTCATATTTGCTTGTGTATCATTGCTCATAATATGTTCTTATAATTGTTTATATTTCTTTGGTGTTGGTTGTGATCACTCCTCTTTCATTCATGATTTCTATTTTTTGGAACAGTTTCAGGAGAATAGGTATTAATCTTCTTTATATGTTTGGTAGAATTCCACTGGGAAACTGTCTGGCCCTGAGCTCTTGTTAGCTGGGATATTTTAGATGATTGTTTCAATCTCCTTACCGATTATGGGTCTGTTCAGGTTTTCTATTTCTTTCTGGTTTAGATATGGTAGTTTATATGTCTCTAGGAATATATCCTTTCCTTCCAGATTGTCAAATTTCCTGGTATATAGTTACTCATATTATGTTCTTATAATTTTTTGTATTTCTTTGGTGTTGGTTGTGATCTCTCCTCTTCCATTCATGATTTTATTTATTTGGGTCCTTTCTTTTTCTTTTTGGTAAGTCTAGCCAGGGGTTTATCAATCTTATTAATTCTTTCCAAGAACCAGCTCCTAGTTTTGTTGATTTGTTCTACTGTTCTTTTGGTTTCTATTTCATTGATTTCTGCTCTGATCCTTAGGATTTCTCTTCTCCTGCTGGATTTAGGCTTTCTTTGCTGTTCTTTCTGAAGCTCCTTTAAGTGTAGGGTTAGGTTATGTACTCGAGACTTTTCTTGTTTCCTGAGAAAGGCTTGTATCACTATCTACTTTTCTCTCAGGACTGCCTTTATTGTGTCCCAAGATTTTGAACAGTTGTGTTTTCATTTTCATTTTCATTTGTTTCCATGAATTTTTTAAAATTCTTTTAAAATTTCCTGGTTGGCCTATTCATTCTTTTGCAGAATGCTTTTTAGCCTCCATGTATTGGAATTCTTTCTAGTTTTCCTCTAGTGATTTGAGTTCAAGTTTCAGAGCATTGTGGTCTGAAAATATGCAGGGAATGATCCCAATATTTTGGTGCTGGTTGAGACTTGAATTGTGACCCCAAATGTGTTCTATTATGGGGAATGTTCCATGTGCCCTAGGGAAGAACATGTATTCTGTTGCTTTAGGATGGAATGTTCTGAATATATCTGTGATGTTCATCTGGTCCAGTGTGTCTTTTAAAGCCTTTATTTCCTTGTTGATCTTTTGCTTAGATGATCTGTCCATTTCAATGAGGAGGGTGTTAACGTCCCCAGCTGTTATTGTATTACTGTCAATGTGTTTCTTTGATTTTGTTATTAATGGTTTATATAATTGACTGTTCCTATGTTAGGGGCATAGATATTTAAAAAGTTAACTCTTCTTGTTGGACAGACACTTTAAGTATGATATGGTGTTCCTCCTCATCTCTTATCATCTTTTACTTAAAATCTAATTTATCTGATATAAGGATTGCCACTCCAGCTTTCTTTTGATGTCCATTAGCATGGTAAGTTGTTTTCCATGCCCTCACTTTAAATCTGGAGGTGTCTTTGTGTCTAAAATAAGTTTCTTGTAGATAGCATATCAATGGGTCTTGTTTCTTTATGCATTCTGATTGCTTGTGTCTTTTAATTTGAGCATTTAGCTCATTTACATTCAGGGTAACTATTGAAAGATATGAATTTAGTGACATTGTATTGCCTGTAAGGTGACTATTAGTGTATATTGTCTCTGTTCCTTTCTGGTTTGTTACTTTTAGACTCTCTCTTTGCTTAGAATATTCCTTTCTGTATTTTCTGTAGGGCTGGTTTGGTGTTTGCAAATTCTTTTAATTTTTGTTTGTCCTGGAAGATTTTAATCTCTCCTTCTATTTTCAATGATGGTTTAGCTAGATATAGTATTCTTGGCTACATATTTTTCTCAGTTAGTGCTTTGAATATACCATGCCAGTGTTTTCTGGCCTGTCAAGTCTCTGGATAGGTCTGCTGCCAATCTAATATTTCTACCATATTATGTTACAGACCTCTTGTCCTGACCTGCTTTCAGGATGTTCTCTCTGTCACTAAGACTTGTAAGTGTTACTGTTAGATGACCGGGTGTTCACCTATTTTTATTGATTTTGAGGGGGGTTTTCTCTCCTTCCTGGATTTTGGTGCTTGTTTCTTTTGCCATATTAGGGAAATTCTCCGCTATGTTTTGCTCCAATATATCTTCTGCACCTCTTTCTCTTTCTTCTTCTTCCGTGATCCCAATTATTCTTTTTTTTTTTTACACTTTATTTTATTTTATTTTTTTTAAATTTTTTATTTTTTATAAACATATATTTTTATCCCCGGGGATCCTAATTATTCTAATATTGTTTTATCTTATGGTGTGACATATCTCTCGAATCTCCCCTCATGATCTGGTAGCTTGTCTCTCTTTTGCTCAGCCTCTTTATTCTCTGTCTTAGATCTTATATATCACTAATTCTCTCTTCTGTCTCATTTATCCTAGCAGTAAGAGCCTCCATTTTTTATTGCACTTCATTAATAGCTTTTTTTATTTCAACTTGGTTAGATTTTAGTTCTTTTATTTCTCCAGAAAGGGATTTTATTTCTCCAGTAAGGGATTCTCTAGTATATTCCATGCTTTTTTCAAGTCCACCTAGCACCTTGATAATCATCATTCTGAACTCTAGTTCTGACATATTACTAATGTCCATATTATGTCCACAGGCAGTGGTACTGCTTCTTGTTATTTTTGTGTGTGTGTGTTGTTTTTCTGCCTTATTTTTTTTATCCAGATAAGAATAGATGAATGAGAGAAGAAAATGTTAAAAGATGGGCAAAGACCCCAGAAAAATATACCCTAACCAAATCAGAGCAACCTAATGCTCTGGTTTCTCTTCAGATCGTATAAATCTTTTGCCTTTTACCAAATCAGAGCAACCTGAATCTAAGGGGAGAAGAAGAGGTAAAATAATAATAATAAAAAAAAGTAAAAAACATATATGTATGTATTAGACTGTAGAATAGACAGAGCCACCCACTTGATTTTGGGTGTATTCTGGTCTTAGAAGAAACTACCTCCCAAAATTTTAAAGAAAGAAAACATATATATATATAAAATCAAAAATAAGGGTAAACACTATGAAGGGATGGAATATGACTGTAAAGATGAAAATTTAAAAAAGATTCTAAAAAAGGAATTGGTAAGATAAGAAGTTGGGTGGAAAAGAAAAAAAAAAGAAGAGAGATTTTGATCAGGCTGGAGACTAGAACAAAGCCATGAACTAGATTTAGGATGTATATTGATTTATTAGAAGAAGTTGTATCTCAAGATTTTAAGGAAAAAAGCCCCTATATGTATACAAAAAATAAGGTTAAATACAATGGAGGGATAAAATATGACTATAACAATGAAAATTAAAAAAAAATTTAAAATGTTTTGATAAAATAGTTTAAAAATGTTAAAATTGGAAGAAAAATTTAAAAAATAGAATAAGAAAAAAATAAAATTACAAAAGTTAACTTTGAAAGACTAAAGGATCATGGGAAGAAAGCCATGAATCCTATGTGTTGCTTTCCCCTAACTCTGGAGTTTCGCAGTTCTCATTGATCGGTGAACTCGGTCTTGGGTCGATGTTCTTGATGAAATTCTTGGGGAGGGGCCTGTAGCAGTGATTCTCAAATGTCCTTGCCTGAGGCGGAATTGCCTCACCATTGCCAGGTGCCAGGCTGAGTAATCTGCTGGGGTTAGCTCTCAGTAGCTTTTTTCCCCCTGAATGCCTTCTGTACAGCTTTAGAGGATGAGAATGAAGAAGCCCACCTCCAAATCTCTGGCCCATCAGAGCCCAGCGTTTATGACCCCACTCCTCAGGGCACCCTCAGAGAAAAGCAGTCAATCCCTCTTGTCTCCCTGGTCTCTGGCTGCACTCCTTGCTCACCCAGCTTGTGACCAAGCATTTCTATCTCTAGTACATGGCCCTGTTTGGAGTCTCTAAACCAGCAGTTTCCTGAAGCCTACTCCTGCACTGTTCCTCCCAAAGGATGAAGAAGGGGGTCTTTCTGGATCTGATACTTGTAGGATCCCTGGTTGAAGACTAGTAGTCGACTGTGCCTTAGATCTTGGTTTATGGTAACACTGAGCTGAAAGCTCACTGGTAGGCTCCATCACTACAGCTGGCTTTCCCACTCTGATACCTGGAGGCTCTGTCACACTCAGACACCCCAGTCTTTCTGTGACCCCATGGGTCCTGACACCACACTGTCCCCATGAGGGCTCCACTCCCCACTTAGCCTCTGGAGCAACATTCCTCAGTGAAGCAGACTTCTAAAAGTTCTCTTCTGCACTCTCTCAGTTGTTGGGAGCTGGCCCCTCCTTCTGTGGTCTCTCTTCCCGTTGCTTTAGATTCACTTCTCCACACGTCCTACCTTCCAGAAAGTGGTCGATTTTCTGTTCCTAAAATTGCTGCTCCTCTTCTCTTCTATCTCCTGTTGAGTTTGTAGGTTTTCAGAATGGTTTGATAACTATCTAGCTGAATTCCTGGGACCTGATGATATTTCAGTCTCCTAGTCCTCTGCCATCTTGTTTTGACATTTAGAATTTTTAAAGGAGTTTTTGTCACAAGCATATGATCATTTTTCTTCTAATCTTTCATTTTTTTATTCTATTTTCCAAAAACACTAATTTCTCCTTGAAAAAGAAAAAGAAAACAAAAACAAATAAAAAGCATAACCAAACCGAATCTGGGCATACACTAAGAAGCTCTGGTGGAGGGCTGTGACATCTATTGCTTGAACTACAGCAGTGCCTCCTAAGGACTCCTCCTCTTCCCAACTTTCCCTGCTTGATCCAAGTCCTATTGGACCTAAGGACTTTTTCAAATGCAAATAGTTCTGTTATAATCATGGATCCTTTTTGGTCCACTTAATAACCTCTTAACCTCCCCTTAAGTTCTTAAGGAGGAACAAAAAAATCCTTGAGCACATAATAAATGTTTATTAAATATGTGTTGAATACTTGTGGCCTGGATTCACCCATGTACTTTTTTTGTCCTATTTCTCTCTCTCATCTCATTCTCACTCTTTGTCTCTCTCTCTCTCTCTCTCTTTTTTTTTTTTGTTGACTCTTTTCACTGCCCTGGCATTGTCCTCCATTACCTAATTATTTTACTGTATCAAACATGTATGGCTTCTGGAGGCTTCCCAGAAAGCTCCCTAAAATGTCAGAACTTGTATTTGCCAATCACCTGCAAAATCCCTCCCCCCACCACCCTGCCTTATCTGGTAGTTAGGAGTGACAGAGATCTGGGTGCTGTAAGAAAATTTTGCTCTATCATAGAGAAGCAGTCCTTAATATCATACTGTTGTGTCATTTGGGTGTTAGAAGCAATTAGAAATTCCTTAACACTTTTTGAATTTGTCTTTCTGAGAACTTTCCCACAGACCAAATATATTTCAGTAAACACATGTAACTAAAACTTATTTCCTCTTTCCATTGATTAGTTTATCTTTCACAGCATGTAAAAAAAAAAAAATACTGTGGTCATAGTGGGAAACTGCAAAGATAATCAGTTTCCCCTCAAAAATTCTGTGCAAGAAAATAACAAACTAATGTGTATTGTGCGCTTGCTTTATGTCAGGCACTGTATGCTGACTGATTTATATATACATTGTCTCATTTAATAAACACAGTAAAGGCGGACCAGGTGGGTAGCTGTTGGATTTCCACTTCACAGATGAAGAGTACCTATTGAGATTCAGAATATCCCACTTTTTGATTCATTTTAAGACTGAATTTTGGCCATATGCTTGTTTTGTTGTTTAATCTGCATTAAAGAAAATCATGGGGCCACCTGGGTGGCTCAGTGGGTTAAAGCCTCTGCCTTCGGCTCAGGTCATGATTCCGGGGTCCTGGAATCAAGCCCCGCATTGGGCTTTCTGCTTGGCAGGGAGCCTGCTTCCTCCTCTCTCTCTCTGCCTGCCTCTCTGCCTACTTGTGATCTCTGTCTGTCAAATAAATAAATAAAATCGTTTGAGGTACCTGGGTTGCTCAGTGGGTTAAAGCCTCTGCCTTCGGCTTGGGTCATGGTCTGAGGGTCCTGGGATCGAGCCCAGCATCAGGCTCTCTGCTCAGCGGGGAGCCTGCTTCCCCTTATCTCTTTGCCTGCCTCTCTGCCTAGTTCTGATCTCTGTCTGTCAAATAAATAAATAAAATCTTAAAAAAAAAAAAAAAGAAAGAAAATCATGTAACTGCAAAAAAAAAAAAAAAGTTGTAACTACAATGGGATTCCAACTTAAGAATAGACTAGCTTGATTGGAATTGCTGATGATAGGTTAAGGGGGCAGGAAGATTTGTGTCATGATTTATTTGCTCACTAAATTAGCCATTCAGGTCTTTATATAAATGTCTGCTTCAGTATGCTACATCTTTCATGTTAAGGTGTTAAGACAAGAAAAATAATACCATATATAAGGATAGGAAAAAGTTAATTTCACTGTGGCTCTCTTTGTAGTGCAAGTTCCTTGATTTAAGATCTGAGGCACTTCAAAAGCATTGCGAACTTGGAGAAGTAATACATCAGCTAAAATCTAGAGGCTTAAGGCTTGCACTCCTTCACCCCATCAGACTTTGTGTGATATGTAACAGAAAATGTCTTTTCATTAGTGCAGTTGATAAAGTTAAAACTTTTCTTGATTAATATTCTCTTGCGGAAATCAGTTACAGCCATGGATTTACACTGCAGATTTGCCATAGCAGTTCTAATTTCTTTTGTGCTAAGATTCAGCTGATACAGATTTTATTTAATAAGGATAATTGTTGTTGAAGGGCTGAGGTGGTTAATATTCCTGCAGTATCTCTGCTTGCAGATCTAAAAAAAGTTAGAATATTTGATACTCGACAATGACCTTCAGTAATATTATGGGGATTTTTACAAGTCTCATTCAGGGAAATGATGCTGGGAATAGGCTGTTTCATTGTTTAAGGCAATGCAATGTGTAGCAAAGGTAAATGCCAGGTAACTGTATGAGATTCTGAGAATTACATGACAGTTTCTGATATTTTACTTCGGTTTTCAGATGGTACTTTGTAATAATATATCACTGGATATATTTAATTTAATGCATAAATCACATTTATTTACTTTAACATTGAAGAATAAAGTATTTTCTGGAAGTAACTTTCTTTTTTAAAATTTTTTCAATTTATTTATTTTCAGAAAAACAGTATTCATTATTTTTTCACCACACCCAGTGCTCCATGCAATCCGTGCCCTCTATAATACCTACCACCTGGTACCCCAACCTCCCACACCCCCCCCCCACTTCAAACCCCTCAGATTGTTTTTCAGGGTCCATAGTCTCTCATGGAAGTAACTTTCTTATCCCTGTAAGGTAAATTAACCTTATCAAGGTATCATATGCTGTAGTGGGACAGCTAATTCACGGGTACTTCACAGAATTGGATTCATTTCCCATGATTGATCACTTGCTTTTCCCTTCATTGTCCTGTCCCATAGAGAGAACTTTCTCTCTTTCTCTAATTGTGATCATTTCTTTTCACAGTTTCTTCTAAAAAAGTATATTTTTTCCAAAGATATATTTATAAAAGGAAGAATGATTTGTTCTTCAAAGGAAAATTTTATTTTAAAATTAATTATTCATAACATTTTTAGATAATACCTAAATCTTGTGATCAGTTATTTTAAATTGTTAGGTCTATACCAATCAAGGCAGAAAGATGGGTGCATTAGGCAGGAAGGCATGACTCTTCTCTGGCAAATTCTATCCAAATTAGATTGGTCTTATTTTATGGAATCAAATATTCGCAACATAATTGTGTACCTTGTATTTTCCAGTAAGGTTCAAAGATACTCTTTTGGGAGGGAGAAAGTTAAATATTCACCTTTCAGTTTTTCCTTTTAGTTGGGGATCAAGATTCATTAAAGAAAGGTATTCTTCTTTGGCACTCAGTATTTGAGAAGTTCTTGTGGAAGTGTTTTCTATGTTAATTTGAAGGCTTACATCATTCCCATGTTTGTACAGGCTGCCTTCTTTCCATAAGGCCACCCAGGTTGTAAGGTCATATTCTCTTTTCACACTGAACTTTTAAAAAAGTATTTTTCCTCCAAAGCAGATTATTTATATTAAATACCTACAATAATTGTACAATACAAGAAGCTTCCAAGTGCTGGTTATCAATACATTTTTGAGTCAAATCTTTTTGAGCCTCTGGAAAAAGTGATGAAATCAATGGACTCTCATGTTCATGTATGTAGGCACTTTACATTTTCAGACTACAATTTTAGAAAGCCCATAAATCCTCTGGAGGCTATCTTTGGACCCCAAATAAGAACTTTCAGTTCAGGAGTTTGTTTAGTCTGGAGTATCCTGGAAACTCCATTTTGGAATATCATTCTAGAGAGAATGAGGGTGAATTAAAAGGGTGTTATTTGTCATTCGATGCCATGTCAAATGACAAGAGCATTTACTGACCACCTACTGTGTGCCATGCACACCTGCTTCATGTACATTATCTTTTTAAAATTCTTTCAAGTCCTGTAGGTTGCCAGTAGTACTCACATTTAAAAGTTATGAAAACAAAGTTTCAAAGACAGTAAGAAGCTTGTGTACAGTCATGTAGTTATCTTCAGTTACAAGAAAGAGAACACCTAGCAAAAGTGTGCAGAGTAATGGTAATGTTTTTTATAGTATGTAAGACTGCTTAGAACTGGTTTTTTGTTTGTTTGTTTGTTTGTTTTTCTAATGGTGACAGCCTATGCATAGGTAAATGCTGGTTTTCAGCAGGAGCTGTATAGCCCTGAGGCTCTGGATCAGCAGGCCAGCTAAGCTTTGACTTCCCTCTTATTCTCCAAAGATGGCTGCCTTATCTCTAAGCAAGACAGCTTTCCAAGCCAGGAAAAAAAAAAAAATCTCCTTAAGGAAAACAATCATTTCTAGAAATTTTTCATTATATTTTTGCTTTTTCTGATTATAGTTGGGTTACCTGTCCATTCCCAAACTAGGAGAAAGATTTAAAAATTTAATATTTCTATTATTTATCTTCAGTGGTTCTAAACCAGGGCAATTTTGTCCCTCAGGGAATATTTGGCAGTAACTGGGGACATTTTTATTTGTCGCAGCTTTGGAGGTGGAGATGCTTTTGGCAAGTACTAATTAAGAATTCCTGATATCATGTGTTGTAGCATTGTATTTTCTTTTCCAGTGTCTCACTCGAGTAATCAGTTTTTTTTCTAACAGCTTCCGTTTTTATTTAGTGCTGAATATCTGATTGAAAATTTATTTGACATCTCATTAGAAACATAAAGCCTCGATTAAGACTTGGAGTTGCTGCCTAAGCAAAATTTTTCTACCTAAAGCATAGTGAAAAAATTTTGTTATCAAAGTGATACATGAAGTTCACTATATTTTTGCTAAATTTAATTAATTTGTATTAAGTTAGAGAAGATAGGCAGAATATATATTTTTTAACATGTAGAACCCTCCCCACGCTCAAATCAGAATACAGGTTTTACATGCTTAAGTGTATTATTTTTAAAACTTCTGTTTGATGTGTTCAGGGAGAAGTAGTTTCCATGGGACAGTTGTAGCCATCCTGACTAAAATGAAGATAGAAAAATGAAGGATCCAGAAAATAGAATTTTTAGGGCAGTGCAACTACTCTGCATTTTACTATAATGGTAGATACATGTTATTATAAATCTGCTCATACCCATAGAACGTACAACTTCAAGAGTGAATTAAGATGCTAAGAACTGTGAGTGATTAAAAATGTGTCAATGTGGGTTCATCAGTTTTATGAATGTGCCACTCTGGTGAGGAATGTTGACAGTGGGGAAGCATATACATGTGTGAGTGCAGAGGGCATTATTATCTCCGTATCTTCTGCTACTCAACTTCACCATGAACCTGAAAGTGCTCTAAAAATCAAAATGCATTAAAAATTAAGGATCAATTGGGGCACCTGGGTGGCTCAGTGGGTTAAAGACTCTGCCTCTGCCTCAGGTCAAGATTCCAGGGTCCTGGAATCGAGTCCCACATCAGGCTCTCTGCTCAGCAGGGAGCCTGCTTCCTCCTCTGTCTCTCTCTGCCTGCCTCTCTGCCTACTTGTGATCTCTGTCAAATAAATAAATAAAATCTTTAAAAAAGAATTAAGGATCAATAATAGCTCATCCAATAAAATATTGGAAATGAAGGCGGGTGTGTGTGGATATACTGCTTGTTATTTAATCATGAGTTTCAGAAAAGATGACCTTTTGTCTTAAGGTGTAACTGAGAATCAGCTATACATAATGAAGACTGGTACAGATGCAGAGGGCCTATGACCTACTGTTCTCATTATATCATTAGAAAGAAACATCACTGGTCTTAAAAAATGTGTTTTTTGTTCATTGTTTTTAATTTAAATTGTACGTTACTGAAATATTTATGACTGACTTGGATTTTTTCAGTGACTCTAAAATATTTTCATTAATTACATTAAATATCATACTTCCCATTCTTGGTTTTCTATTGTTTAGCCACTTTAGTTAATTCACAGTGCTTTTGGCCATAGGAAATGGAGCTGTTCATAGGAAAAAGTTTGAATGTGTGAGTTCCGAGGTTGTAGGTATTATGTGCCTGATGGACTAATACATGAATGGATGACTTAGTTGATCATATTGATGGTAAGTCATTTGTATGGCATTTCATTAAGGGATTTAAAAAGATAGTGTATTTCCTTTTTGAGCAATCATAAAAATGGAGCTAAGGAATGATAAGAAAAAAAAATCCAAAACTAAAATGTAAATGCTAGGAGACAAACCCAAATCTTCTAACAGTATCAGCCTTGCATGCAAAACTCTTGCTTTCTCTTATAAATCATGTAAATCATGTAAAGCTTCCTGCTTTTTTCTTTAAGTCAGTGTTGAAGTAGTGGGATGTTTTCTGAGCACCTTTCTATAGCTGGTGCATTTGTTAAGATTCATTTAGTGCTTACAATAATTCTAAGGGATAGGTATAGTTGTTTATCCCATAATACAGATGAGCTAACAGAAGCAGGAAATGGAACTTGCTCAAGTTTATTTAGCTGGCAATTAACTGGTAGAGTTGGCATTTGAAACAGAACAAGATTTGGAGTTAGACATTTTTTTAACCAGTATGTTACGAAAGCGAGATGTTTCACAGGTTATCTTTGACTTTTTCCTCTTTCTCATCCCCCTGCAGTTGTTCAGTCAACAAATGATATTAATTTGACCTCTGAAAAGTTTCACATCTCCCTCCTTTAATCCCTCATTCTTTACTCCATTCTCAGTTTTCATGTTTCTCAACCAGAACTATTTTTTTTATTACTAGAGTTTCAATGTGTCTTCTTCCTTATATCATCTGTTTTCTCAAAATCTACCTGTTACCTGCTGTGGATTCTAAAGTGTAGTTTGAATCTTGTCATGATTACCCACACGCTCAACATCTCCTCTCCAACCCTAAAAATCCTAACCCAGACTTGCCCTGTCCCGGAAGATCTGCCCCAAATAAACTTCCCTGCCTCGTACTCCACCATATTTTACAGATTTCTGAAATGTGTTACTCCTATTTCTTGAAGTTGCGCTTTCTTTTCTGACTTTGCTTCCACTTGTTATTTACCACATATATCCATGTCTTCTCAAATTGTATACAGTTTTTGAAATACAAAAGGAACTCAATGAATATTTTCTTGACAAAGAAGTAAAAATTGCCAGTACCATGCTGTCTTGATGATGACAGCTTTGTAAAACAGACACATAGATCAATGGAACAGAATAGAGAGCCCAGAAATAGACCCTCAACTCTATGGTCAACTAATCTTCGACAAAGCAGGAAAGAATGTCCAATGGAAAAAAGACAGCCTTTTCAATAAATGGTGCTGGGAAAATTGGACAGCCACATGCAGAAAAATGAAATTGGACCATTCCCTTACACCACACACAAAAATCGACTCAAAATGGATGAAGGACCTCAATGTACGAAAGGAATCCATCAAAATCCTTGAGGAGAACACGGGCAGCAACCTCTTCGACCTCTGCCGCAGCAACATCTTCCTAGGAACAACGCCAAAGGCAAGGGAAGCAAGGGAAAAAATGAACTACTGGGATTTCATCAAGATCAAAAGCTTTTGCACAGCAAAGGAAACAGTTCACAAAATCAAAAGACAACTGACAGAATGGGAGAAGATATTTGCAAACGACATATCAGATAAAGGACTAGTGTCCAGAATCTATAAAGAACTTAGCAAACTCAACACCCAAAGAACAAATAATCCAATCAAGAAATGGGCAGAGGACATGAACAGACATTTCTGCAAAGAAGACATCCAGATGGCGAACAGACACATGAAAAAGTGCTCCATATCACTCGGCATCAGGGAAATACAAATCAAAACCACAATGAGATATCACCTCACACCAGTCAGAATGGCTAAAATCAACAAGTCAGGAAATGACAGATGCTGGCGAGGATGCGGAGAAAGGGGAACCCTCCTCCACTGTTGGTGGGAATGCAAGCTGGTGCAGGCACTCTGGAAAACAGCATGGAGGTTCCTCAAAATGTTGAAAATAGAACTGCCCTATGACCCAGCAATTGCACTATTGGGTATTTACCCTAAAGATACAAATGTAGTGATCCAAAGGGGCACATGCACCCGAATGTTTATAGCAGCAATGTCCACAATAGCCAAACTATGGAAAGAACCTAGATGTCCATCAACAGATGAATGGATCAAGAAGAGGTGGTATATATACACAATGGAATACTATGCAGCCATCAAAAGAAATGAAATCTTGCCATTTGCAACAACGTGGATGGAACTAGAGCGTATCATGCTTAGCGAAATAAGTCAAGCAGAGAAAGACAACTATCATATGATCTCCCTGATATGAGGAAGTGGTGATACAACATGGAGGCTTAAGTGGGTAGAAGAAGAATAAATGAAACAAGATGGGATTGGGAGGGAGACAAACCATAAGTGACTCTTAATCTCACAAAACAAACTGAGGGTTGCCGGGGGGAGGGGGTTTGGGAGAAGGGGGTGGGATTATGGACATTGGGGAGGGTATGTGATTTGGTGAGTGCTGTGAAGTGTGTAAACCTGTTGATTCACAGACCTGTACCCCTGGGGATAAAAATATATGTTTATCAAAAATAAAAAATTAAAAAAAAAAAAAAAAAAAAAAAAAAAAAAAAAAAAAAAAAAAAAAAAGAAGTAAAAATTGTGTGGAAATGCCCCCTGCTTCATGAAGTGTCTCCTGAGACTGTCTCTATGAAATTACAGGTATATTTTCTCCCTTTTGTGAATTCCTGTGGAACTAATGGTCCTCACCATTTTCAAAATGTTGTTTTTTTTTTTCTTTTTTTCAGAAGATAAGACAGGCAAGAGATTTGCTAGTAATTGCTAGAGTATCCTCAAATTACACTTTATTATTTTAAGTAGCTGTGGTATAAAGATAAAAATACTGCAGTTGCAGTAGATATCCGAAATATGACTTCTGGTTCTGTCACTAATTTTTGAGTTTCTCTGACTTTATCTTTTTACAGACAATAAAATATATCCAATAATATTTTTTATCACAAGGCTATTGTGAAGGCTAAAGAGATGATTAAATAAACATTTTACAAGTTATAAAGTGGTATATACTCTCAAAGGAACATTGGTATTCTCAAATACAAAATTTTATTAACATTTTTGAAAGCCAAATCTAGGCCAGGTATTTCACATGTTTGATATTACCTTATCCATCCAATAGTTTTATATTACTATTCTTATTTTACAAATATGTACTGTAAAATTAAGGGACTAACTCAAAATCAAAAGAATCACAAGGCTAAGAAGTTAAAGAACTCTCATTGTATCAATCTCCTTATTTTAAATCTTGCATTCTTTCCACGACCTATAGTGGTACCTTCATTTGGCAGACATTCACAGTAGTGGAGTATAGAGGTTCAGAGCATGCTGTCTCAAGCTTAGCAGTGCCTGGGGTCAAAGCCAAGATTTACCATGTATGAGCTGAGTCATGTTTTTAACCTATCTCAGCATCTGGGGCACCTGGGTGGCTCAGTGGGTTAAGCCTCTGCCTTCAGTTCAGGTCATGATCTCAGGGTCCTGGTATCGAGCCCCACATCGGGCTCTCTGCTCAGCAGGGAGCCTGCTTCCCTCTCTCTCTCTCTCTGCCTGCCTCTCTGCCTACTTGTGATCTCTCTCTGTCAAATAAATAAATAAAATCTTAATCTATCTCAGCATCATTTTTCTCATTTGTGAAATGCGTATAATAGTAGTAATTTCCCCATAAGGTAGTTGCAAATATTTAATGAGTTCATATATGTATCTTAGGTCTCATACCCTAGAAGCAGAGCTTGAGGCAGAGCTTATTGTACAAATGATTTATTGAGAGGGGGATCTCAAAGAAAGGAAAGAGAAGGAAGGAGAAATGCATAGGGGTAGAATGTTGGGGAGGAAGCTAAGCAAGGAGGTGCTTTCTGCAGTAGTCTGATCCCACTGGGAGTGGAGTACTACAAACTATACCATGGGTCTGGTTCTACCTTAGGTTTCTACCTTAGGAGAGAGTTGTCCTTCTATAAATCCCTGTGTTAGTCAGTCATTGGCTGCAGCTTGCTCCAGAGAGGTGGAGGTACGTAAACTCCCAGACTCCTTTCTGTAGAGGGTAATGTTTAGAAGAGTAAGTCAGCTTTGAGCAGTTTGCAGCCCATGCATATAGAAGCTAGGTGTTGGGTACACAGAGCCACTAAAGCTGTTCTGGGCAACACACCAACAGAATTTGCTGCAGTAGACAAAGTGCTTACAACTGTATCTGGCTCATTGTATTCTGCCAATAAAAGTTAGCTTTCATTACATTATTTTGCTTGCAAGTCTTCTCACATTGCTTCATATGTTTAGGTTTGGCTTTGTAACCAGAATGTAAGTTCCTTAAGGTCAGGGACCAATTCTAATTCTACCTATTGTGCCACTCACCTACAACTATAAATCGATGCATTGTGATGGCCACCTAGCAGTTCTGATTTATGTCTGGTGCTGAGAGCTGGACTTCTAGCTACTTTTCTTTCTTTCTTTCTTCCTTCCTTCCTTCCTTCCTTCCTTCCTTCCTTCCTTCCTTCCTTTCTTTCTTTCTTTCTTTCTTTCTTTCTTTCTTTCTTTCTTTCTTTCTTT
>NC_081571.1:38140687-38167345 GCF_022355385.1 Mustela nigripes | reverse complement strand
TTCCCTACCCACATGCCTGCTTTTTATTACAAAATATAATAATAAATTAGAATTGCCTCTATTTTGGGGGGAAATCTCCCCTTACAGAGGTATGTGTGAAAGGATATAATTGTATTTTTATCTGTACGAGACACATTTTCTGCTAACTTTGTGCTCAATACAATTCCCCCAAATTTGTTATTTTATTTGTGAACTGAGTTTGTCAATATTTAAAGTGAAAGTTATTAGACAACACAGACATACTCTTACTTTTGCCAATGCTGACTTGTTCTGGAATAATTACTTTTTAATATCTAAAGCAATTGAATTGATCAGAATATTGATCCTATTCTCATTTTTGATCATTGTGCCATTGATTTAACATTATCACTGGCTTACCAAGCAGGGTAGAATACAAGGTGTCTTGTGCATTCATCTTTGTTAAAAGATAAATGCATGAGACAGGCTTTAAAAGCTTTTTAAAGTGCAAGATGCTGGAACTGCATTTTCAATCTGCATTCTCTCCTGCTGTTTTATGGAATTTATTGAAAATGTGCCTCTTAGAGGTCAGATCATTTCTTTCTTCAAGTGTAAAAAAAAGATATAAGTAATATATTAAAAGGCTTCTAGGATAATATCAAGAAATTAGAACAACCTCATTCTATATTCAGATACCTCTTCTCTTGAATATTATGACTCATCAAAAATAAGAATCACAATTCATCTGTTTCTAGCTAACTTCAGACTTTTGCATTTTTAGGTTTTATTAGAACGGAGCATATAGGATGCCTTTTTTCTTCTCTCTCTCTTTCTCTCTCATATTTTCCCTACTGCCAGTCTCCTCCCATTAGGTAATTTAGAAGGCTGCAAATCAAATTAAAAATCTTGAGAAACTTGGTCTTATCTAATTTGAAATCTATTAATGGATTAAAATTGTTCTCAATTCTTCAGTTCCCAAACACTTTTATCATATTATTCTTTATTAGTAAAACATTCTCTGTACAGACTATTCAAAATATATTATTTGTATTGTGCTTTTTTAAAGTGTAACATCCAAATAATTGGTGTCTAGAAAAAAATACAACTAGGGGCATTGGAAAAAAATGACAGTGGTCTTTTAAAATAAGAAAGTAGGCTAAATTATTTATTATACTAGTTTTCTAATCTATAGATATGCTACAATAGATCTTTTCTTTTTATGAGTAAGGATATATATCTCCTTCTCTACATACATACACACACAAACACACATATGTATTAATTTATTCAGGGCTGATTGCTGCCCCTTATTTGTGCTTCTAATCTGGAGAAAAGTTCATAATCATTTCTGGTCACAGTTTGATGAAAATATTTCCTCCTTTTTTTGATTGCCTATCTTATAGTTTGAAGTGCTTCAGCAAGTCTTCCCTAAACACGAACAGTTTGCTTTCATCTATTCAGGGAGAGTCCCCTTTCATTTACTCTGATTAGTTGTTAATAGATTGTTTTCTCTTAGTTATTAAAAAGTAATGGTAATGATTCAAGAACCACTTGGGAAAGGATCCTATTTTTAAGTGCTAAAGATGAGCCAAGCGTGAGAAGTTTGTAGACCAAATAGAAGTAGCAGAATTCCTCACTGGTAGGGGAACTCACTGGGAGTTTTTAAGCTGGGAGCTTTATGAAGCATTGCTTGAGGAAGACATAGCAGGTTGATGGGGAAAAAATTACAAAGAGATGAGTTTCATGAAGAATATAATAATGCAGATGTAATGGGGTATTAAAATGGAGTTCTTTCTGTCTCACTTTTGGTATAAGGTCCTAAGACTGAGAATAATGGGTACCAAGTGCCTGCAAGACTTGTTTGTAGTTTTTGTCAAGGAGCTCTTGCCAAATTGCCTTGTGAGCCGAAATCAAGAATCTGACACCTAATCAACTGAGCCACCCAGGTACCCCAAAAAGTTTGGTTTTAAACAGAATTTCTTCAGAGGCATTGAGGGATAGGTGTTCAGTGGGATGAAGAAATGTGGAACTAAGTTGCATAATGGCAGAGAAGGAGATGCCTTGGTGCAAAATATCCTTATGAAAGTGATTGTCATTTCTTTTAGCATGTCCACTCTTGCTTTGGGCTATGTTCCCTTTCACCCATTTCTTAGATGATTACCAAACTGTGCATAGCTATACCCATGCACTTTCTATTTTGTTTGTTTATTTTAACCTTATTTTTAAATTGATATATAATGTATTATTTGCTTCAGGGATACATGTCTGTAAATCATCAGTCTTATGCATTCACAGCACTCACCATAGCACTTACCCTCCCCAGTGTCCATAACCTAGCCACCCTAGCCCACCTCCCCTCACCCCCCAACAGTCCTCAGTTTATTTTCTGAGATTAAGAGTCCAATATGATTTGTCTCCCTCCCAGATCCCATCCACTCTGTTTTATAACACATATCTCTGTGAAGTGATTTTCCTAAGAGACCCTGATTCTTTAAGGATAGACCCTGCATCTTATTCACCTTTTTGTCGCAGCCAGCGCGACAAATTGACGAGGAAACGTGAGGGTTGAGAGGATGGTGAAAAGAAATTAAGAGACAAAGAGATGGGGCAGGAGGGACACTGAGGAGGATGTCCAACAGTGGCAATTTTATTCCACATCTTACAAGCATTTATAAGGCAGACCACAATAGGAGTAATACATCAGTA
Source organism: Mustela nigripes (assembly GCF_022355385.1). Classification (NCBI taxonomy): domain Eukaryota; kingdom Metazoa; phylum Chordata; class Mammalia; order Carnivora; family Mustelidae; genus Mustela; species Mustela nigripes. The sequence goes on along the minus strand of NC_081571.1, from coordinate 38,164,681 downwards.
CCTAGTCAGAGGGCCGCAAGTTTCTATAACAAGTTTAATCAACTCAAGCAAACTTCTTGATGCCAGCTAATGCCATTAGCAAGACAATCAACCAGGGAGTGGGTTATGGGAAGTACAGAACAACAAGGACCAACTAGGAATTCATGACCCTGACCACACTGTTCCCTTCTGTAGGGAGAGGGTGTGGGAAGTCACGTAGGCGAGTGCACGACACATAGCACAGAACCTTTCTCAGTGTTACTCAACTTTCTGGTCCTTAACCCCTTGTCAAGGTGTCTGAACTTTAAAGGAGACACAAGTCAGGGCCTGGTTTGGTCTTCAACTCCAACCATGCTGTGGCCTCCAACACCTTTTTATCATCAGGTCCTGGCAGAGTGCCTGCCATCTAAGTAGGCAACCAATTGATATGTGTTGAATAAATGAGGGAGTAGACGAGCAAATGAATGCGAAATAGTGAGTGGGGTGATATCATTCAGGACGATAATAAAGAGAAAAGAGAGACTTGAGTGCTGAGTTTTAGAATCGGCCACCAGAGATGAGGTAATAAAGGATACAAAAATAAATGACAGAGATCAAGTGGGGAAAGTAGGAAGCGTTCAAGAAAAGGAATACAGGAAGAGCCTCCAGAAGATTATTATGTACTTCAGAGAAATCAAGGAAAATGTGGACCCCAAATACCACAAGACTCAATGAGGGACTGGGCATTTGTGATTTTTAGGAATGCAGCTACTATGGAATAGCAGGAACAAAAGTCAAGGAACATTTTGGAAAGGGAACATGAAAACAACACAGTAGAATGAAAAAAACAATGCAATTGGTTAAAGATGTAGAAAATAACAGGTAGCTTGGAGTAGAAGATCAGTCAAATGAAGGATTTTTTACTAATTTATTTGCTGATTGATTGGAGAGGGAGAAAGCAACCTGTTTCCTTACAGAAGGAAAGATCCCTTGTCACAGGGGTAGTGAAGATGCTGCTGAGAAAAGAGTTAACTCACACCAGCAAGGATTTCTTCTTTCTAGTGTGGCTTATATTTGGTTCTGCATAATACCTTGTAGAGAACCTGAGCAGAACTAAGGCTGATGGGTAGTGTTCTGTTAACTGAGCTCAAAAGTGGGTATTTGTCATGTTTTGTCACTTAGCATCTTTTAATACCCTCTGTGTTTTGTTAATTCCCTATATCAGAAGATAGTCCTCATCTTACCCAGACTCACAGCTGGGAACAGGGCTTATCATCTAGAGTCAATTAATTATACACAGCTGAGTTCAGACACATCTGAGCATTAAGGAATGCTGTATGGAATCTGCACTGCTGCTGTCCTTAAACAGGCAAAGTTGAGGTGTCGAGTTTTAACTACAGCAGGCTGATGGTTGTATAGGGGTCATGATCTGGTTTCAGTGGCTGAAACAAGATGGGATCCTTTTGCCAAAGTGCCTGGAAACATACCTGCAGCAGTTTTGTTTTGTAGCTTCCCTATAGCTTCCAATTTTTGACCTTTTAAGAGCTTGTATACCCCCTCTTCCATGGCCTTTCATTCCTTTTCAGCTTGAAGGAGAGTGCCAACCAACATGTACATAATTTTCCCCATCTTAAACTCCAGAATCTTGAAATACATAGCCAAGTGATATTAACTCAGGCTAAGGCTAGTTAATTAATTGTTAATAGTCAGCCATGCTTTCTCTAACCTCTACTCCAAAAACTGGTGGTGGTAGAATTGGGAATCCAGGGATTTAGAACTGGATGTGAAATTTAGGGCCAAGGAATAATATATGTAAAACTATTTTTATTTCATAAAAAATATTTTATTTAATTACAAACATAAAATATTAATAATTATGTATAAATTTTGTTTTTACTATTCCTCATTTGCTAGAAACTTTTCAAGATCTTCCTCTTCAATATTGATAGGTTATAATTTCTTTCTTTCTTGTGCATACTAAAAGCCTGTGTTCTTTTGTTTTATTTCTAGTTCCACATCAAAATGTCTTAAGGCTTCCTGTACTTTTTTTTTAAGATTTATTTTATTTATTTTAGAAAGAGAGGGGGAGAGAGCATGAATGGAAGGGGCAGAGGGAGAGAGAGAGAGAATTTCAGGCAGACTCCATGCTGAGGGTGGAGCCACACTGTACCACCCAGGTGCCCCTCTAATAATTTTTTTTTTCTATAAGTATTAGCTTCTGTCATAGGACTTGCCTATTAGGACTATCATTTAGGAGCTCTTGTTTTCAAAAACAAAGTATAGTTAGGATGCTTAAGATACAAAGAACTTTGAATAATGCTTATTTAAATACTTGCATATTCCAGATAGGATTTTTACAAGCCCTTCCTCAGTGTATGGTGTTAATCCTATTTTAGCATTGCTTATGTAGCCTCTCTATCCAGATCCTATCATTCCCTATGGACATGGCTTTTTTTTTTTTAACAAGCAAAGAAGTGTGTATCTAGGCCCAGTTTTCCCTTTCATTTAATTAATTAGCTAACTAAATAAATTTTTAAAAATATTTTTAATTTAAATTCAATTAATTAACATATAATATACATTGGTTTTAGAGTTACAAGCCTGTGATTCATCAGTCTTATATAATACCCACTGCTCATTACATCACATGTCCTCCTTAATGTCCCATCACTCAAGTGCCACCCTCAGTTTGTTTCCTGTGATTAAGAGTCTCATGGTTTGTCTCCCTTTCTGGTTTGTCTTGTCTTATTTTTTCTTCTCTTCCCCTTTGATCCTCTGTTTTGTTTCTTAAATTCCACGTATCAGTGAGATTGTATGATAATTGTCTTTCTCTGACTGACTTATTTCACTTGGCATGATACCCTCTAGTTCCTTCCATCCATGTCATTTCAAATGGCAAGATTTCATTTTTGATGGCTTTGTAATATTTCATTGTACATATGTATATACAATGGACTATAACATATATATACATGTATATATGACATCTTCTTTATCCATTCATCTGTTTTTTTTTCCTCTTTCAATGTTTTCTTTCAGTGACCTCTCCTTTTCCTTCATGAGGTACTGATCTTATAGTTCTTACATCTTCCAGGTAGTCTTCTCTTTTAAAAATAATTCCAAGGAGAAATAAAAAGATGACTTTTAATGGGCCCTGGCATAATCATGTGTATGAATGTGTGTGTATGTGACCAAATATTTGTAGAAGTCTGTGTCTGTACCTGTATCTCTGTTTATATGTCTGTCTATAGAGTGGAGTTCTGACAGACTTATAATTCCTTTTCACTAAAGAATTGTTGAGTAAGTATACCAAGCAAAGGTAGGAAATGGTTTTAGTTTGTGTTAGCCTGGACTCATTCTTCATGTACTGTGAAAGTCAAATGCTCTTCCTCTGTTTATGTCATTATGCTCACACAACCACTGTCCATAAGAAATGTCACTTCCTTATATCACTATCTGCAGGAAATATTTGATTGTCTCACATATTCACTCAAATGTCACAAAAATGTATTTGGTAAAAGTCACAATATTCCATTGCTATTCTTTATAAAGTGCTGATATGGATAGTAATTTGAAGTTTTTGTTATAATCCATGGAATAAGACAATTACCTGAACCTTGAGATAATAACAATAGAATTATGTGGGGACTCTGGCTAGCTCAGAGGAACATGTGACTCTTGATCTTGGAGTTGTGAGTTCAGGCCTCATATTTGGTCATAGAGATTCCAAAAAAAACAAATAAACTTAAAAAAAAGAATTAGTGTATATTAATTTATTCATTTATTCAATCAACAAGAAATTATTTAGAAATTACTAATTCTTATTTGGAGCAATGATACAATTTTTTAGAAATAGACGACCATGGGAAGCATTATAGATTTCATACTTCCTCTGAGTAAACCTATAGTATGTAATTCCAGGTTTCAGGGGTTCAGGAAATTATTTTTATACCCAATCTGTGTAGGTTTTGTATTTGTAATACTGTTTTTATAATTTACTATTTTGATTACCATATTGAATAGGGTATTTTAAACAGACTACCTTTATTATATAAAGGGAATAAAAATTGGGTGATTACTTACTATGGTTTAAACACTGAGTTAGATACTTTATGTACATTCTCATTCATTATTTCTAAAAATCCTATGGTGGATTATTTCTCTCATTTTAGAAATGAAGCAACAAATTCAGAGTCAAAACAATTGTCATATGACATTTCTGAAAGTTTGGAATATTTGAAAACTAAATTGAATTTTTATTGAAATTTTTGAATGTAGTTTATTTAAATATGAAAGCCAGCAAAAAGATATTCACTGAACCTACTTTATATATTCCAGAACTAGTAATAAACTGAAACTTAATATATGTGATAATACAACTGGGAAAGAATAAGAACTTTTATGAGTCATGGTTTAATTTGCAGTCATCAATTATTCTAAAGTGATCAGCAGCTAATTATATCGAAGTTCTCTTTTTTTCTGAATGTTTTGTCTTGCAAAGTATTGCAGTGGTGCTACTGAAATTTCATACTTTTTCTGTGTGTGTGTTCTAAGGCTGTCTATGGTTCGCAAAGAATTCATGTATTTTTTTTATCCTATTAGGGAGAGAAGGAGAATTGTGTGGCAGAACAGGACAGGATAGGTATTATTAGAAAGGGCATTTGAAGAATGAAGGTGTGAAGAATGGCATTTTGCTTTTACTTTCAGTAGTGTTTGTGGCATCAGAAAGAGCAAGAATAGCAGTGACTAATTTTATCTCCTAGTTCACAGTTATTTTTTTAATTAAATTAAATTAAATTTTATTCATTGTTCTAAAATTCATTGTTTGTGCACCACACCCAGTGCTCCATGCAATACGTGCCCTCCACAATACCCATCACCAGCCTTACCCCACTCCCCAATCCTCCCCTCCAAAACCCTCAGTTTGTCTCTCAGAGTCCACAGTCTCTCATAGTTTGTCTCCCCCTCCAATTTCCCCCAACTCACTTCTCTTCTCCATCTCCCAATATTCTCCGTGTTATTGCTTATGCTCCACAAGTAAGCGAAACTGTAGGATACTTGACTCTCTCTGCTTGACTTACTTCACTCAGCGTAATCTCTTCCATTCCCATCCACGTTATTACAAAAGTTGGATATTCATCCTTTCTGATGGAGGCATAATACTCTATTGTATTTACAGACCATATCTTCTTTATCCATACGTCAGTTCAAGGGCATCTTATTCTTTCCACGGTTTTGCAACTGTGGCCATTGCTGCTATGAACATTGGGGTACAGATGGCCCCTCTTTTCACTACATCTGTATCTTTGGGCTAAATACCCAGTAGTGCAATTGCAGGGTCATAGAGTAGCTCTATTTTTATTTCTTAAAGAATCTCCACACTATTTTCCAAAGTGGCTGCACCAACTTGCATTCCCACCAACAGTGTAAGAGGGTTCCCTTTCTCCACATCCTCTCCAACACATGTTGTTTACTGTCTTGTTGATTTTGGCCATTCTAACTGGTGTAAGGTGGTACCTCAATGTGGTTTTGAATTGAATCTCCCTGATGCCAATAGTGACGAACATTTTTTCATGTGCCTGTTAGCTATTTGTATGTCTTCTTTGGAGAAGTGTCTGTTCATGTCTTCTGCCCATTTCTTGATGTGATTATCTGGTTTTTGTGTGTTGAGTTTGAGGAGTTCTTTATAGATCTTGGATATGAGTCCATTGTCTGTAGTGTCATTTGCGAATATCTTCTCCCATTTCGTGGGTTGCCTCTGTGTTTTGTTGACTGTTTCCTTTGCTGTACAGAAGCTTTTAATCTTGATGAAGTCCCAAAAGTTCATTTTCACTTTTGTCTCCTTTGCTTTTGGAGACGTGTCTTGAAAGAAGTTGCCGTGGCCGATGTTGAAGAGGTACGGCCTATGTTCTCCTCTAGGGTTTTGACAGATTCCTGCCTCACGTTGAGGTCTTTCATCCATTTTGAGTTTATCTTTGCCTATGGTGTAAGAGAATGGTCAAGTTTCATTCTTCTACACATAGCTGTCCAGTTTTCCCAGCACCATTTATTAAAGAGATTGTCTTTTTTCCACTGAATATTTTTTCCTGCTTTGTCGAAGATTATTTGACCATAGAGTTGAGGATCTCTACTGGGTTCTCTACTCTGGGCTTTCTACTCTGTTCCACTGGTCTATGTGTCTGTTTTTGTGTCAGTATCATGCTGTCTTGTTTATCACAGCTTTGTAATATAGCTTCAAATCAGGCAGTCTGACGTCCCCAGGTTTGTTTTTCTTTTTCAGCATTTCCTTGGCAATTCGGGGTCTTTTCTAGTTCCATACAAATCTTAAGATTGTTTGTTCCAGCACTTTGAAAAATGCCGATGGTATTTTTTTTTCATTTATTTATTTTCAGCATAATAGTATCATTTTTTTTTCACCACACCCAGTGCTCCATGCAATCTGTGCCCTCTATAATACCTGCCACCTGGTACCCCGACCTCTCATCCCTCTGCCACTTCAAACCCCTCAGATTGTTTTTCAGAGTCTATAGTCTCTCATGATTCACTTCCCCTTCCAATTTACCCCAACCCCCTTCCCTCTAATTCCCCATGTCCTCCATGCTTTTTTTAATGCTCCACAAATAAGTGAAACCATATGATAATTGACTCTCTCTGCATGACTTATTTCACTCAGCATAATCTCTTCCAGTCCCGTCCATGTTGCTACAAAAGTTGGTTATTCGTCCTTTCTGATGGAGGCACAATACTCCATAGTGTATATGGACCACATCTTCCTTATCCATTCATCCGTTGAAGGGCATCTTGGTTCTTTCCACAGTTTGGCGACCGTGGCCATTGCTGTTATATACATTGGGGTACAGATGGCCCTTCTTTTCACTACATCTGTATCTTTGGGGTAAATACCCAGGAGTGCAATGGCAGGGTCATAGGGAAGGATGGCATTGAAAGTGTAGATTGCTCTGGGTAGCATAGACATTTAAATAGTGTTTATTCTTCTGATCCATGAGCATGGACTGTTTTTCCATCTTTTGTGACTTCTTCAAATTCTTTCATGAGTGTACTGTAGTTCTTCAAGTTTAGATTTTTTACCTTAAACCTGGTTAGGTTTATTCCAAGGTGTCTTATGGTTTTTGGTGCTCATACAACAATCCAGTAATATAACAGGATAGAAAATCAATGCACAGAAAGCAGTTTCTTTCTTATACACTAACAATGAAATTGTAGAAAGGGAAGTTAGAGAATTGATTCCATTTAAATGTTTATATATAAAAAAAAAAAGAAATGTAAATAGCACCAAAAACCATAAGATACTTTGAAATAAATCTAACTGAAAAGGGAGTTAATTTTCTCAATCAGAAGGAAGTTACAAAATGAGAAAAAAAAAAAACAAAACAAGAATGGAATCTGTGCTTTTGGGTTGGATTTGGATTTATCAGTAAGAGCTACACATATTGTATATACGCACACATTATATACACTTATCTATATCTGTATATCTGTCTAAATCTATTAGATATAGATTGAGAAATGATAAAGATATAGAGAATAACTATAGACATACATGTACAAATTAGCATATATATTCTAGCATTGTCTGCTGAGCTATCCTAGAAGCAAGGACATATGAGCAACTATGAGCTCACCTAATGATGAGATCTTTTTAAATGTCATTCACCAATGAAAAGTATCATGGCTCCTTAATGAACTGGCTTATTTCAGGCCTGGAATGAAGAAAGTATCAGATAATCATTGAACATTATTTTGCATAAGAAAGATGATAACATAAAAGGGTTATTGAAGTCAACCCCCAAAGCCCTCCTAATCAAATATAGGAAATTGGTAATCAAAATCAGTAATGATAGCCATGGGAGTATAAGTGGAATAATACCTAATGGTAATGACTTAATGACAAATGAATAAAGTGATAGGATCAACAATGATAGTAATAAATAATGTATGATCCCATATAGATGTAGTAAATAAATGAATAAAAAATAAATAAATATGAAGGGAAAGGTATTCTTTACCTTATGAAGTGAATTAATAATTATGAAGGGACAGGAAAATCAGTGAATTTTATTAATGGGTGAAAATTTAAGAAGGATATTTCCGTTGTCCTAAAGCATATCCCACACTCAAATTACTTATTAATTACAAATGGAAAAACAGTAATGTTATAGTACAAAAATCTTGTGTACCCTACCTTAACCATATAGTCAAAATTACAATCTCTAATATTGGGTAAAACTTGTATCAGATGTCTCCTAATATAATGCACTGTGATATTTCCTTTAGCAATGCCCAACCCAAATTTAGTCTTGAGGAGACATTAGACAAAAATAGAGAGATACTCTATAAAATTCCTGGTTTGTATGCTTTTAAAATACCCCAAATCAAGAAAGACAAAATTGAGGAACTCTTCTAATTTAAAGACTAGGGAGATAGGTCAATGAAACAGAATTCATGATCTAAATTAGATCCTGAACCAGGAAAATACAAGTAAAAGTTGTTTTTGAGACATTAAAGATTTGCATACAAATTGGTTTAGATGATAGTATTTCCTAATTTTGATAATTGTACTGTGGTTACACAAAATTTCCTGTCTTTGGAAAATACACACTGAAGTATTTAGGAATAAAGGAGCAGGACATTTCCAGGGAACTTCCAAATGGTACAGAAAAAGAAAATGTGTGTGTATGTGTGTATTTCTGTATTTAGTGAAAATAGTAAAGCAAAAAATCATAAATTGTAGAGTTGTTGAATCCGAGTAAAACTGTTCAAAAGTTCCCAATACTAGTCAATATAATTTCTGTAAGTTTAAGATTGTGTCAAAATAAAAAGTTACAGAAATAAAACTGGAGACAATAGACATAAACATAAATGTATTAACTTCTTTTATAAAGCCATCGTGACCTGTCACCAGAAGCCAGTGAGTTTCAAATAATAATTACCTGCTAATAAAGTTGAGCATGATACATACTGGCAACTAAAAGCAAATGAGCAATGAGAGAGATGAAAGTGCTTCTCTGGATGGCTGTGAAATGCAGTGATGATGCTATATTAAAGAGCCCTTTTATTTCCCAGTTGTGAATTATGTATTCTGAATAAAACCATTTGTTTTTCAATATGTTTTTATTAATTTTTTTATTCTCAAAACGCAATCTCATTCTTGATTAAATTGAATAAAGAGGAATATAAACCTAAGATCCAGCTTATAAGGGTTGTCTGATACCAGCAGATGATTTGATTCAATTTCTGCATTTTAACTGCAGCCTCATCTGGTTTGGAATCACAAACTCTAAGGGGTGGAAAGGACCTTAAAGATTATCTTACGACCCTCCCCATTCAGTGCTTAAATTTCCCATTCACCTTCCTTGCCACATAAAACGTTAATAATTCTCCAAATATCTTATTTTGGAAAAAAACATTGTGCTTAGATTAGTGAGAAGACTGTTCTGTTTTTTAATGGATTCCCACCCCCCCCGAAGAAGTCAATAAAAATATTTTCCGTTAGAAAACTGCATTCTACTTTCCTAAGAAAATGAAAATGTATCAGTAGGGCAATACTTAGGTGAACCGTTTATAAGACACCCCCCCCCCCAGCCACACTGCATTATGACTGTCATGAATTTTTGTCTGGATAGTCTAGCCTAGATAGGCTTTTCTCTTTGTTTTATATTAAAAGTAAACTTGCACATAATTATTATTGGTCTAGATTTTAATCCAAAGACAATTGTGTTGGATTTAAACTTAACATCATACCTTCATAACATTATTTTGCAACGGAGACTAGAGTGCTTGGTACATTTGCTTCTGAGATATTTTAAGTCTCCAGTCTTTATTTGTTTGTCAAATTTAGGGTCTAAATTGTTTGAGGAATATTCATTAGAAAGTAAAAAAATATGAAGTTAATAGTGAAGGACTGTGTCAGGGATTATTGACATCTATTAAAATGTCAGTATTTGTATCACTATTCTATATTTCTTCCTCTTTTGACTTAAGCAAGCCAAATCCAAATTCTGTTTTATATTTTGAAATAGTAGAAGTAGCTAATGACCCCTTTTCTCCTTTAACCACATTCATATTCCTTCTCTGATATTTTAATGAAGAAGCCCATTGTGATAATTTATAATTCAGAACATAGGTATTTTGAGCAAATACATGAGTTTATCTTCGGTATTTCTGGACTTGTGATATTCCCTCTTTTTTTTTTTTTTAATGTTCTCTCTCTCTATTTCAAATTTTCCTCGTGTCTTTTGTTTTTCCTTATAAACGGAAACCTTATAAAAGTGACCTGAAATCATTCCCCTTTAAATATAATTAACAAATACCTAAAATGTTATATTCTTTAGGGTATTACTCATTTTAATGAGATCAAAAGTTTCAAGTAAAAGTATGTCCTCTCAGCCATAAGTTAGTAGATGGGATAAATACTTTTAATATAAAGTATTTTCCCTTTCCTTCTAAACTTACAGACTATTGTTTACTCTGCTTTTGAAAAAACAATACTAGGGAAAATTGCATAATCAAGCTGATTAACAATTCATTAAAGTAGCTGGCACTTGCAGATGTCCAATTTAGGTCTCTTTGTCAGATAATCCTTTCAAAGATATATTCTGATTCTTTTACACCAGGATATGTGAATATACTTTTATTGAAAGATCCAGGCATATCAGAAATATATGAAATAAAGCATCTAAAATTTTATTAAAATCTCCCTACTTTTCTCTCAACCATGGATAATTTGATATTCAATTTGAGTACATTTCCAATGTATTTACTTGCATGAAATCTTTTACATATTTTTAAAATATGAATTGGAACATACTTTTCATACAGTTATACAACTTTTTCATATAAAAATGTTTTGGAGATATGTCCATATTATTCAAGTTGCAGAGTGTTCCATATTAAGGATGTGCATGAATCATTTTAACAACTTCTCTGAGGCAGATGTTAAAATACAATCAAAGACCACTACAAATATACTTTTAGTAGAAAGAAAAAAATATAGATTTTTATTGAGTTTACTGCAGCTAGGGAGGATGTACCTGTGAGCATTGGTAGGTTATTTAAAAATGAAGGGATAGGCTTATGGTTTTTAGATGTTTAATTGTTGAAAATACATGAAATGGTCATATAATGTCTTTTTGTAGACTGTAATATACAGGTATGTACACATTCATGCACACTTACCCATATATGTGATTTGCTTTATTGTGTTATTAATTCTTCTGTCCTTTTTGTCTACTTGATTATTGTGTTTCATTTTTAGTTTATTTCCTCTTATAGGTGGCTTACTTCTTAAAAATATTAAACTCAGTAGCATTGCCAGGCAATGTCATAATGCTGATTGTTAGGGTATAAATATTTCCAGGAGATTGTATTCCCTTTGACATGCACATTAATTTTTTTCTTTATTTCAGAAAATTTTTTTTTTCTCTCTCTCTCTTTAAAAGATTTTATTTATTTATTTATTTGACAGACAGAGATCATAAGTAGGCAGAGAGGCAGGCAGAGAGAGAGCAAGAAGCAGGCTCCCCGTCGAGCAGAGAGCCCGATGCGGGGCTCGATCCCAGGACTCTGGGATCATGACCTGAACTGAAGGCAGAGGCTTTAACCCACTGAGCCACCCAAGCTCCCCTATTTTTTTTCTCTTCTACTTTGAAAATTTGATCTGTTCCAAATTTTCCATTCTAATTTGCAGTTCACAGATTTGTGAATCTATGTTTTTTAAGTGGCTTAGCCAGTTATTTAATCTATCTGAACTGATTGTAAATAGTGAAAGTTAAGTTCTTTTCTTTTTAATAAGTATACTGATAGTTTACTTTTCAAGTTCTCTTGAAACAAGTTCTCTAGAAGAACTTTTCAAGTTCTTCTAAAACTGCTGTTAAAAGAATGAGTGGATGGTATTGATAATCCTGGTTTTAGTAGCATTGTTCTTATTTGGGGGGGTAATAATGTTTCCCTTTTAGATTTCTATAGATAACCTTTATTTGATCCTACTTACTTTCACTTTGTTTTAAAATCAGAAATTGGTGTTGCCATTTTTTTATTTACCTATTTATTTTTCTACTTTAGTAATGTCAAAAGTTTTACTAATGCATTTTTTAGTATTACAAGTACTAATAGTATAATCTTCCATATATTCTGAGTTTACTATATTGATTATGGCATATTATTCTTTAAGTATTCCTATATTTAATTTATTAATATTTTATTTTTATTTGTAAATGTGTGATTAGTCAACTATTTTGTTTTATGATGGTATATTTAACAGCTTTGGAATGTTTCTATCTTTTTTTTTTTCTGTTCTGACTGTATTCATAGATATAGGGATTATCTGTTCATTTTGAGTTCAGTGAAATCCATTTGTAACTTTACTTGGGCCAGTTTCTTTGTTAGTGATTTTTTTTCTCTTTCTTTTTGAAGTTCAGAAATTTTACCAGTATGTGGCTTAGTATTGATGAGCCCAGATCAGGTTTTCTGAGACATGATGTAATGCAGGTCAGCTTTTATTTCTGGAAATTAAAAAAAATAATATTAAATAACTAAAATTATTTTAAAATTCCATTTGTTTTATGTTCTTCCTCAGCTATCACTTTGAGTCTTTATTTTGACTTTTATTAATAAGCTCTCCTTCCTCCATGTGATCCTGTGTCTTTTTTTTTTTGTAATAGACATTTATTGCCTCACAGTTGTGAGAACAAGGTGTCTGCAGGGCCATGCTCTCTCACTCTCTCTCTAGGTAGATTCTAGGTAGAATTCTTCCCTGCTTCTTTTTAGCTGCTTTCAGGAGTGAGTAATTGTCGGAATTCCTTGGCTTGGAGCTGCATCAGTTTAATTTCTGCTTCCATCTCCTCATGGAGTTCTTCCTGAATGTCTTCACATCATTTTCCCTGTGTGTGTCTGTGTCCAAATTTCCCCTTTCTGTAAGGATATCACTCATATTAATTACATTAGGGCCCATCTTGACTTCATTATTAACTTGATTACCTTTTAGTGACTTTGTTTCCAAATAAGGTCACATTGCAAAGTACTGGCAGTTAGGACTTCAACTTGTCTTTTTTGGGAACACAGTTCAACCCATAGCACATGCCAGAGTTGACCTTGGAAAAAGGGAGCATATATACATGAGTTTACTGATACATGAGCTTTTAAAGGCAGATTAAAATCTCTACTTTTTCTTTTAAAATCTTTACTCCTCTGACTGAACTGTTCACAATGGTCTGTCTTTTTACCAATTCTTTTTATCTGCCTAGTAGAGTCTGTTGTTGGAACTCATTGGTGACTTTTTCAGTTTACTCATTGTGTTCTTTGCTCTTTTTAAATAATTACTATTCTTAAAATTCTTACTATGTTCATGCATTATTCTCTTGACTTCAGTGAGCAACTTTATGACAGTTATTTTAAATTTTCTGTCATGTAAATCATATAACTCCATTTCGCTAGGATCAGTTTATTGAGACTTTTTTTTGTTGCTTTGTTTGGGACATCTATGCCTGATTCTTCATTTTTTCTTGATTCTTTGTGTGGGTGTCTATACATTAGACAAGGGAGGCACCTCTCACAATCATTATAGGCTTGACTTTTACAGGAGAAGTCTCCCTTTAATCAGCCCAGCCAGAGATTCTGGGGGTTTCTGCCAATTCTTTTCCTCTCCAGGGAGAAGAAAGCAGGTGTGGCTTTAGCCTTTTCAATTTGCACTAAGCTGGGGGTGAAGAAGGGAAGCTATGGTATCTCAGACCAAATGCCAATTCTGTTCTCTTCCATGCAGCAGGACTATGCTGGACCTATCATAGTTCTAAGACTAGCAAGATAGATGCCAGTTCTTTGAGAAGCCCATAGAATTTGGACTGTCAGATGACTGGATCAAGTCTTTCCCTCCCCAGAGGAAAGGTAGGAACTGGGATTTTTTTTTTTTTTTTTCCTGCTCGCTCTGTGGTGAGCCAGGAATGGGGGGCAGGACCTATGGCATCTATTGGTCCATGCCATTGACTTCATTCTTTGTCAAGTGGCTAGACTGTGCCTTTCCCATCAGAGATCCCAAACAGGCAAAACAAAAGCCAATACTCTGGAGAATACCTTCAGAAAAGTTGGTCATTGGATTTGCAAACCAACCCCTTCTCTCTCCTGAGAAAATCTGGATGCTGGGGTTATCTTCCTGATTTTGTGATGCTATGTTAGGGATATGAATTCTGGTGAGAGTGTGTCTTGAATCTTCCTAATAGCTTTGGTAAATCTGGTCTGACATTCATCTAAGGTACAGGAACTTTTCAGTGTCTAGATTTCTCACAAAAAAAAAACCATAGATTTTTGCTAATTGGCATGTTTCTATAAGGAAAGAGAATACAGGTTTTCCTGCTCTGCCATCTTGCTTCAACTATGTCTTTCTCTTCTTTGCTGCTTCTGGTAGAATCTTCATTTCTATGACAGTTTACTTGTAATCATTTCTTTCCTCATCTCTGATATGCTCATATGTCACATACCCTTCTTAGTGTCCGTCACCCACTTTCCCCATCCCCTAACTCCCTCTCCTCCAGCAACCCTCAGTTTGTTTCCTATGATTAAAAATCCCTTATGGTTTATCTCTCTATCTGGTTTTGTCTTGTTTTATTTTTTCCTCTCTTCCTCTATGATCCTCTCTTTTGTTTCTTAAATCCACTTATCAGTGAGATTATATGATTATTGTCTTTCTCTGATTGACTTATTTCACTTAGCATAGCACTCCTCTAGTTCCATCGATGTCATTGCAAATTTCAAGATTTCATTTTTTGTTGGTTGTGTAATATTACATTGTGTGTACCACATCTTTATCCATTCATTTATCCGTAGACATCTGGACTCTTTCCAGATCTTGGCTCTTGTGGACAGTGCTGCTATAAACATTGTGGTTCACGTGCCCCTTCGGATCACTACATTTGTATCTTTGGGTTAAATACCCATAGTGCAATTGCTGGATCCTAGGGTAGCTCTATTTTCAACTTTTTTGAGGAACCTCCATACTATTTTCCAGAATGGCTGCACCAGCTTGCATTCTTACCAACAGTGTAAGAGGGTTTCCCTTTCTCCACATCCTCACCAACATCTGTCATTTCCCAAATGGTTAATTTTAGCCATTCTAACAGGTATGAGGTGGTATCTTGTAGTTTTGATTTGTATTTCCCTGATGTGGAGTGATGTTGATCATTTTTTCATATATCTGTTGGCCATTTGTATGTCTTCTTTGGAGAAATATCTGTTCATATCTTCTGCCCATTTCTTGACTAGATTATTTGTTTTTTGGGTATTGAGTTTGATAAGTTCTTCATAGATCTTGGACATTAACCCTTTATGTGATATGTCATTTGAAACTCTCTTCTCCCATTCTGTTAGTTGTCTTTGGTTTTTCCAACTGTTTCCTTGGTTGTGCAAAAGCTTTTTATCTTGATGAATTCCCAATAGTTCATTTTTGCCTTTGTTTCTCTTGCCTTTGGAGACATGTCTCGCGAGAAGTTGCTGTGGCCGAGGTGGAAGAGGTTGTTGCCTGTATTCTCCTCTAGGATTTTGATGGATTCCTGTCTCATATTTAGGTTTTCCATCTACATGGAGTCTATTTTTAAGTACAGTGTAAAGAAAATGGTCCAGTTTCATTCTTCTGCATGTGGTTGTCCAATTTTCCCAACACCATTTGTTGAAGAGACTGTCTTATTTCCATTGGATTTCCTGCTTTGTCAAAGTTTAGTTGACCATAGAGTTGAGGGTCTATTGATGGTTTCTCTATTATGTTCCATTGATCTATGTGTCTGTTTTTGTGTCAGTACCATCATGTCTTGATGGTTACAGCTTTGTAATAGAGCTTGGAGTCTGATATTGTGATGCCACCAGTTCTGGTTTTCTTTTTCAACATTCTTCTATTTGGTGTCTTTTCTGGTTCCACACAAATGTTAGGATTATTTGTTCTAGCTCTATGAAAAAAGCTGATGGTATTTTGATAGGGATTGCATTGAATGTATAGATTGCTCTAGGTAGCATAGACATTTTAACCATATTTGTTCTTCCAATCTGTAGACATGGAATGTTTTTCCATTTCTTTGTGTCTTCCTCACTTTCTTTTATGACGGTTCTATAGTTTTCGGAGTATAGATCCTTTTCCTCTTTGGTTAGGTTTTTTTCCTAGGTAGCTTATGGTTTTGGGTACAATTGTAAATGGGATCAACTCCTTAATTTCTCTTTTATTTGTGTCATTGTTAGTGTGTAGGAATGAAACTGATTTCTGTGCATTGATTTTATATCCTGCCACATTGTTGAATTCTTGTATGAGTCGAGCAAGTTTGGGGTGAAGTTCTTTAGGCTTTCCACATAGAATATCATGTCTTCTGCAGAATGAGAGTTTGACTTCTTTGCTGATTCAGATGCCTTTTATTTCTTGTTGTTTTCTAATTACTGAGGCTAGGCCTTCTAGTACTATGTTGAACTAGCAGTGGTGATAGTGGACATCTCTGCCATGTTCTTGACCTTAGGGGCCATGCTTTCAGTTTTTTCCCTATCAAGAACAATAATTGCAATGGTCTTTTTGTATATGGCTTTTATGATATTGAGATATGTATCCTCTATTCCTATGCTGTGAAGAGTTTTAATCAAGAAAGGTTACTGGCCTTTGTCAAATGTTTTTCCCACATTTATTGATAGGATTATATGGTTCTTGTCCTTTCTTTTATATATGTAATGTGTCACATTGATTTATTTGTGGGTGTTGAGCTACCTTTGCAGCTCAGGAATAAATCCACTGGGTTGTGGTGAATAATCCTTTTAATGTATGGTTGGATCCTATTGGCTAGTATTTTGGTGAGAACATCCTGTGAATCAGGGATATTGGTCTGTAATTCTCCTTTTTGGTGGGATCTTTGGTTGGAGCATAAGGAATAACATGGAGGACATAGGAAATGGAGAGACGGCAGTTGGGGAAAACTGGAGGGGAAGACGAACATTGAAAGACTGTAGACTCTGAAAAACAATCTGAGGGTTTTAGAGGGGTTGGGGGTGGGGGATTGGGTGATCCTGGTGGTGGGTATTATGGATGGCACGTATTGCATGGAGCACTGGGTGTGGTCCATAAACAATGAATTCTGGAAGACTGAAAAGAAATTAAAAAAAAAATAGAAAATTTTGAAAAAGATGTCTTGTTATTTCAAATATTAATTTGTCATGCTGCATTCAGTCACAATTTTCATCTTTTCCATGGCAATAAATTTTTCTTGTGTTTCTCATCTGAAATTTGCTTTCTTATACCACTTGTAGTTTTCTCATATGCTATAACTATATTGACCCTGTGCATTTCTTTTTAAATTTTACACATTTGATTGAAGTAAATTCTTGAACTCATATTTGCAGGAGGATCACATGGGGATCAGGGTAGAGCCATGTTTCATAGTACCAGGTATTGTTTTCTGGTTTATAATGAGGATTATTTTGTAGCAGGTTTAGGTGTGAGTAAATTCCTCTGGTTCTTGTTTTTGGCTGACCCACAGAGATTGGACGCTATAGGGCTGCTGACAATGCAGAATATCTCCCTTTTCCTCTGCCTTGCCTGATGGTCTGTTTTCTGTAAATACGTCTTGCCGCTGCAATTCCTCTGTCAGGTTGACCTCCTTGGTATCAACTTGTTGCCAGTCAAAGTCCAGGAAGATTCCTGCCACCAGTTTGGTCTTACTGTGTAAATAATAAATTGCTAGATTTCCCTTAATAGTATATTTCTTAATTTGAAATAAAAATGCTTGCTCCCTTGGATTTTGATTCATATTCCCTTAATTAAAAAAAGGATAAAGACATTTTTTGTATTTTAGTGGATTTTTTATATTTTTCTTTGGGCAATTAACATTTTAAATCTTTTGTCATCATTTTTCTTTTCTTTTTTTTAATCTATAACATTTAATAAAAATACTAATACTTTGCCATCTATATTGTAAATATTTTTTCACAAGGATTATCATTTACATCTGAATTTTGTTTATATTTATTCATTATTTACTTTTTTAAAACTTAGATGTCTGTTCATCTTTTTCTTTAGTATTTTTGTATTTACTTTATGCTGAGGGTGAACTACTACATAGTAGTGAAACAGAAAATTCTTTCACTTTAATTGTTATATATTATGTATCCTATCAATTGTAGTTGTATTTCATCATTTCACTAGATTACAAACAAAAACATGAACAAATAAAAACTCAAAAGCAAAGTTTTCACCAAGTAATAAAAGTTTTTTTTCCCTAAAATACTAATTTCAGCATCCATATTTTGATACTGACTTTTTAAATGTATTTATCCTACAGGTCATTGACATAAATTCAGAAGCAAAGCATTCTAGTAATGTTTCAACCTTCTTGGCCCCATGCTGGTTTTCCTCACTGCATTTTACTTCCTTCTTTATTGTCTGTTCTGCTTCACCAGTTTTAGCAGATGCATGTGGATCATCAGGCTCACTGTTTTCCTCCTGACATTAACAGTGCTTATAGATCTGATGTGATTGCTTACCTATAAACTGGTAAAAATATCCTGTGCATTCTATATAACATAGACCTAGCTTTAAAATATTCACCCAGCAAAGGTGACTTCAAAAAGACATTATTTTCTGACTTAGTGCAGTGAGGAGAAAGAAATTCACAGTTAAGGATCAAACTTGAAAAACTCAAACACGATAGAACACTGAGCAGATAGCATTAAGGTGGCACCCCATTGAGACTAGGTACAGGAGGCTTTGAGCCTTGACTGTAAACTTGTGTTGACTTTGTGCAGAGCCTACATTTTATTTTATGAGTCTTATGATGTGAATCTTATTTCTCATTTTACCCTATTTAAATTACTAGGAAACCTTGTTCTATGCCTGAAGCCTCTTGTATATCTGTGTTCAGTGGAGCTAAAGCTGTGATTCTTTTATTTTATTTTATTTTATTTTTAATTTATAGTGCTTGAGGGCATTCCTGTGTATTACTCTTTTCAAGATTTTTAAGGCCTTTATGAGAATCTCCCTGAAGAATCATCCTTTCGAAAGATGATGACTTGTTTTCCCCAAATGCAGGACTTCTGGAGGTCCTGAGTTGTCTCATTAGATGATTAGCTTAGATGTGATTGTCCACATTTGAATTGTTGTAACCTGACCTATTTTCACCCTCCTGCAGCTGGATTCCTCTACCAGTCCACTTAACCAACTCCATCATTGTCTAAATCCACTTTTGGCTTATGTGTTAATTATTCAAGTCAGTTATTCAGTGGCTTGTTTACATGGCTTATCTTGCCCATCCTTGAGTCTGAAATGTGACTGGAATTTCTCCCACCAACTGGGTTTCTTTCTTTCACCCAGCCCTGTCTTTTGCTTGGGCATACTTTTTCTTTTTCCAAGAAATTCTTGTCATAAATCAGATAAGAAAAACAAAGATTGTCTGGTAATCAGTTAAAAACAAAAAGATATGAAAGATGTAGATCAGTGGTTTTTTTTTTTTTTTTAAAGATTTTATTTATTTATTTGACAGAGATCATAAGTAGGCAGAGAGGCAGGCGGAGGGGGGGGCTCCCTGCTGAGCAGCAAGCCCGATGAGGGGCTCGATCCCAGGACCCTGAGATCATGACCTGAGCCGAAGGCAGAGGCTTGACCCTCTGAGCCACCCAGGCACCCCAAGATCAGTGTTTTGATGAACAGTCAGACTGGCACAAGCTCCACAGCATTTCTTCCAGCAACAATGAGGAAGATGTGTGTTCAATGTGGATTCTTTTCAGACCATGGTTGGCTGTGGGAAGCTGGAGGCAGTCAGCCAAGCTAAAAATCATTAGTTAAGGATATTTTTGATATTATGTATTGTATCAATATTATATCAATATTGTAATGATAGTTTTTGATATTATTTATATTTTTGGTTTTGTTTGTCTCTCTTGCATATTTTGTTTTGTGAATTTTTTTTCTTTTTCTGTTAGTGTCATATGGTTCCCTTTAGGGGCTATCTGAAAGCCATCACTGAAATTTGTTTATATTTTTCCTTCATAAGCACCTGCAAGTTTGCTTTCACTCTGTAATACTTAGGTAAATACCTTCTATATTAACTGTAAATTTCTCCATGTTGCCAAGGTTGAAGATGTATGTTAAAGAAGAGATTTATAAAAATATTTTTAGATATTGGACTAGTTACAAACTCTGAAAGTTGAGGCATTGATAAGAGACAAAGGACTCTGGCACCTACATTTTACATAGAGTAGAGGTAAGCGGAGGGATTCAACAATACGATCTTGTACAGCCTTTGTCTTTACCAGAAAAGATATCTATCATAGTTGTTGGTTCCTGCTTCCTTTTGCCCAAACAGAGATTTTCTCACTATAGTAAGGCTTCTTTCCTCATCCTGATACTAGTTGTAGACATCCAAAGATTTTTACCAGTGGCTGAAATACCGAGGTATAACAACTCAAGTTAGGTACCAGAGAATGTTATTTAGCAGACCCAAGAAGAAGAGCGTGAGCTCAATTAACTCATTTTTACTGACACTGAAGATGATGAGCTGTATGTATGTATGTTTTTGTGTTTGTATGTATAATAATGGCTAATATGAGTGAGAACAAAGGGCAAAATCTTTTGTAATTCATCAATAAATGTGTCACCTGAGGACCAAAAAGAACTTTGGCACATCATAGTACATTTGAGGAATGTGTCACCACAGAGGCAAATTCGTTGTTTATAATTGTTGTTAGACAAAGACAGAATATCTAAGTCTGGACAAAGTCAAAATTCCTGGAACTAAACACTGTGATACTGGGAAATGATTTATGCTGGGAAGAAACTTGGACTGTTATCAATAAATCCTGACAAAGCAGAACACTCTGCTATAGATTATAAGGTAGATCTTGCCAAAGTGAATTAACTGGCCCCAAATCTGTAAATAACCATATTTTCAGAAGACATACACATTTTAAGCAACTTGAGAAACCCAGGACAACCTATGAATGGAGAAAATTTTCAAAATCTTTGGATAATGAAATTTGCATAAAGAATGGGTTGTTTTTACAATGTCAGATTTAAGAGTTTTACTTCCCCATGTGATTTCCTGATGACTCTCCCAAGTCCCAGACCTGCATTTTCAAGTGTTCATGGCATTTTTCGTGTGGGTGGAGATTTGCTAATGTTGCTAACACAAAGGATACCAATTCCACTCATCATTTTCACCCCACAGTTTAGCTCTTCCTTTTGATTTCTTGCTGATGGTTTCCGATATTCATTTTTAGTCCCAGAAGCTCAAGACCTCTGAGTGCTCTTTGATTTATCTCTCTCCTTTTCCCCATTACCAGTGATTCATCAGGGGCTGTCAATTCCTTTTCCCTACTGTCTCACACTGCCTTTGCATCTTTGCATTACCCCAGCCCTAGTTAACAGTTGTATTACTGCTTACCTAAACTACTGCTATAACTCTTCTCCCTGGCTCCAGTCTCACTTCTAATCTACTCATTCTGCATTTGGCTGCCAAATTAATCTTCCTAAAGTACAGCTTTGATTATGTCACTCCTGCTCAATAACCTTCAAATCTCTCTTCTTTGCCTACCAAGTAAAGTTCAAACTTTTTAGCCTTTGACATTATGATCTAGGCTTATTTTTATGGGTTTAGCAATAAATATTTTTCTCTTGTTGAAACTCTGAAAAAACTGAACAAATGAACTTTCTACATCAGGCCTGGAAACATCTTTCCACCAAAGGTTTTAATATTTTTTCCTGCCTGGAATGTTTTTAATGCTACCTATTAAAATCCTCATCAGCTCTTCAGGGGAGTTTTGTCTTTCACTGAAGGATCTTGGATACACAGGCTGGAATATCCTCATAAACACACATGAAGGCCCCTAAGGCTTGGAGTGAAGACAAAGGTAGAAAGATAATAGGAGAAAATGGAGTAGTAGGGTCTGGAAGCCAGAAGTAAGGAAGTCTGGAAAGTCAGAGAATTCTGAATTTGAATTTGATATTCCAATTCATTGTGAAGTTATGCTTATAAAGATAGGTTGATAAAACACATTTAATAGTCTAATTTCTAAATATCCACGGATATGTATGCCTCCATTTATATTCTTTCTCTGGGTCTTAAAAATATGAGAAGCAGGTTTGCTTTTTACCCTAAAACTCAAGGTTTGAGCACAGTTGTCTTTCATCTGGCACATCTTTATTAATATTTGTTGACTGTATGAGGTAGTCTGCTCTTCTTTCTTTGAAATTCCAGAGCATTTATATATAAATTATGTCCCTTTCCTCTGGTGCTAATCACAGTGCACTTTAATATTTTGCATTTTGTGTATGATACTGTCTTGCCATCTACATGGGAATCTCTGTGAGAGAAGTATACATAATGCTCTAGGTCCTATGCTGCTCACATAGTAATGGAAGTTAGAAAAATTTATTTGATGAAAGACAGAAACCCAGAGTTTGTTTTAGAAGAGATATTTAGACTCAGGGATTTGAGAGTTGGAAGATACCTCAGAGACTAATAAGAAGGTGACTTCAGAAAAGGGATAGCTCATCCAGATCTCGTGACTATTAGTAGCAGCTGTAGAGCTGGAACTTAAACATTCTGATGACTTCTCCAAGTACAGGATCATGTTCGCACATTGTGTTAAACATTTATCAGGAATTGTCACTAAGAAAGACATGGCATTAATATCATAAATTACATTGCTCCTTTTCATGAATGCTGCAGTCAATTTGTGAAGTAGAGTAAAGATATTAAGCTTATAAAGACTGAAACTTTCTAAGGACCCTAGTTGTTCACATTCATAATGGACACACATTGAAAATTTAGCCAAGTGTGTACCCAGTGTTGACATACAGTTTATCCAGATGACAGAGGGATTATGTTGCAGCAGTTGTCTTCATAAAGATTTAGTATTGATGCCACTTAGAATATCCAACCTGACTATGTTTGTATAGGGTGTTACTGTGAGGAAATATTGTCAGGTTAGGGTAATTTCTGTAGCAGTAAGGCACTTGAAAAAGACTGTTTACCACCCCTAAAATCTGTTTAAGCATATGAACCATGATACTCTAAAATCTGTTTGAACATATGAATCAGAAAACTTTTGCCCTTAGTGACACATATATATTTTATATATTGCAATAACCTTATTTATTGGGTGTGGGTGGGGAAACATACTGTTTGAAATTGTAATGGTCTGTGAGATGAATCTCTATACTGGTCCTGTAGCACTTTGATAAGTCACTTACTTAGGAAAATAAAACATAGTCATATTTCATTGTTTCAATCTATTACCAAAATAAAATAAATTTAAAGTGTTTGGCAATGTATACACTGTGTTTAGAAAATTTCAAGGGAAGGAAGAAAACTTGGTGGTTAGCACAATGTAGCAGTCATTTCCAAGAGGGAAGTTTCCTTCTAGCAGGTTACTGTGAGAACACTTAGCCTAAGTGCTATATACATGTGGCACATTTATAAACTGAATTTTATTATTTTATTTCTAACAGGTTCAGATATCCTCCCTCCTTGATAATATTCATATGTAAAGTAAGAGGGGGGTAGAATTAGAAGTATTTCTGAAACATGTCGATGTGACTATAAAGCTAGGTGTCTTGATACCTCACCTGATTGGATACTTTAAAATCAAAAAGTAAGTCATTCTTGCCTAGGATGAGATTATGAGGTTGCTCATCTTGAAAAGGAGGATAAATCTTTGGCATCTGTTTTTAATTTTTACTGGCTGATACCAAAGTACATTAAACAACAATAGGAAAAGGGGGAGGAGTCAAGATGGCGGAGAAGTAGCAGGCCGAGACTACTTCAGCTAGCCGGAGATCAGCTAGATACCTTATCTAAAGATTGCAAACACCTGAAAATCCATCGGCAGATCGAAGAGAAGAAAAACAGCAATTCTGGAAACAGAAAAACAACCACTTTCTGAAAGGTAGGACCAGCAGAGAAGTGAATCCAAAGCGACGGGAAGATAGACCCCGGGGGGAGGGGCCGGCTCCCGGCAAGCAGCGGAGCAACCGTGCACAAAATCAGGCCTTTTAAAAGTCTGTTCCGC
>NC_081571.1:38119995-38140587 GCF_022355385.1 Mustela nigripes | reverse complement strand
TTGGGAGAAGGGGGTGGGATTATGGACATTGGGGAGGGTATGTGATTTGGTGAGTGCTGTGAAGTATGTAAACCTGTTGATTCACAGACCTGTACCCCTGGGGATAAAAATATATGTTTATCAAAAATAAAAAAATTAAAAAAAAAAAAAACAACAACAATAGGAAAAAAGAAAGGTAGATTAAGGGAGTGTTCACATTGGTGATTTCAGTCATTCAAACATGCAGATTCTCAAGTAAAAAATGTCCTTAGGTTGCACTGAAGTGTGAGGATTTTGAATTTGATATGGCTTGAAACAAGGCTGCTGAAGTGCCATGCTAGGTTGGAAACAACACTAGAATGGATGCATTTCCAGGGCGTGTTTACAGCACACCTTGCTGAGACTGTGGCTGAGGGAAATGGAACAAAGCTCTTGGGGCAGGTATGGGAGCATTGCCACATATCCTTCTGCTCCCTGGAGTAGCAACCCCGTCTCCAGCTATGTAGCTGCTATCCTGAGGTCCCTCAGCACAGCTTGCTATCTCAGGTATCAGACTGTACACCTGCTGGGAAGTGGTTACATAAGCCTCAGGAGTCTCCTGTGCAAATCTAGGGAGCCACTAATTGTGTCTTTTCCCATCTAACTTAGACACCTGCTTCCTTTTCACTTGGCTGATCTCCACCTATGCCTCGAAACTAATGGCTTCAGTGTGATCCCATCTTTTTCAGTTACCCTCCTGATATTGTAATTAAATGATACCCTGGTATGCTTTCTGTCACAGCAAAGGATTCAACTTCAATTTTGGACCTGATTGCTCAGCATTTAGATATTAGGGTACCAAAAGACTTCTCTGTGAGGGGAGCACAAGGAAATTCAAGTTCAGATGAAATAGCACTGTTAATTTTAATGTTGCAAAGTTCTGATTTATTGAATTTCATTATTTGAAAATTAGATATTTTTATTAAGTAATGGTTAATATGCTTCTGTGTGTAATTATTTCACATGAAATATGACACAACATGGAGAAAATGGGAAAAAAAGTGATAAATGCCAACCTGGACACATAATTATAGCTGTGCCTATGAATGCTGTCTCTGGCTCTAGACTGCCTGGGTTTGAATATTCTCTCTTCTACTGATTCGCTGTGTGACTTAAGCAAGTAACTTAACATCTTTGTGATATACATCCTCATGTATAAAGTGACAATAAGGAAGGTACATGTCCCATGGGGTTTCTGTAGGCTTAAATGAGGTAAGACATTTAAAATGACTGGCACATAAAGAATGTTAAATAACCCTTTGGAAAAAGAAGAATGTTATTTCGTTCTACTTTTCCTGGTATTCTTTTGTATAAATTATATTTTGGTTACATTTTGTTTTAATTATGTAAAATTATACACAACTCCATGTGTGACATGTTTTTCTAAACAATTATTTTAAAGAACTAAATAATTTGCAGTTGAACATAGGTGGTGTAATATAACCATTTTCTGCTTAGCGAAGTTATTTATCTTGTTGTAGTGTATCATGAATTGATATATCTCTTTTTAGATAAAGTGGTTTTCATAATTGAATTTGTATAAATGGAATTTCTGGGTTAAATGGTATGACTATTTTAGAGAGTTTTTAAATGTTTGGTTTTCTAAAATGTAGCAGCATTTAAAATTTCCACTACTATGTATGTTCATTCAAATTTAAATGACACTTAAATAATGCAGTGGGATATAGTTTAATTGCTTTATTGTTATTAGTAAATAGAGGAAACTTACTTGAAAAATATCTGCCTGTTTGAATGTATTATGTTCCAAAAAAGGATTGAGCAAGATGACAGGGAAATGTTTAAACTGAAACTAATGCAAGTTAATCAGTTTAAATATTAAGCATTATTTTTTTTAGCATGGGGGGCAAAACTTAAAATTTCTTACAATCTAATTCTTCTTAAATCTTTTTTAAAAAATATTTTATTTATTTATTTGACAGAGAGAGATCACAAGTAGGTAGAGAGGCAGGCAGAGAGAGAGAGAGAGAGAGGGAGAAGCTGGCTCCCCACTAATCAGAGAGCCTGATGCAGGGCTTAGATCATGACCTGAGCCAAAGGTGGAGGCTTAACCCACTGAGCCATACAGGCACCTCTGATTCTTCTTAAATCTTATCTTACTTTAATGGTTTTCTGATATTGTTTTAAAGATTTATAATTGTGTGTTTCTGGGATTATTTCCTGAGTTTCCTACTTTGTGATCTGTTTAGCATTTTCCATTTTCGTGCAGTTTTATTTCTGATTTCTCTTCTTCATTCACTCAACAAATATTTCTTGAGCATTACTCTTTGCTATGTTCTTAGAGTACAGAAGTGAATAAGAAACTGTCCTTGTCCCCAAAGAACTCTCAATCTAGTGTGGTAGAGACACAAGTGACAGAGGGATGTGGCCAGTAGAAGGTTGTCTGACATAGCAGGTGATCCAAGGCCTGGGAGAGAAGAAATTGCCTAGTTAAAGAGGGTGAGATGGAAGACATTAAAAAAAGAGGAGATAACATGTCACAACTTCATGTCTTACAAGGAAAAGTTGCTTCTATTCTAATATATTCTATTTAAAACCAAAAACCATTTCATAACTGCAGAAATTATGTTAGCACTCCTTACATGTTATATTCTGCAGCTTGTGGGGCCATGTGATAACAAGTACTTTAAGTCTTAGCTCTTCTCATTGACAAGATTGATGTCCTCAAGTGAAGTCAGAGCAAGCATGGGACTATTGCCAGTATCTCTGGTATTGAGATTTTATCTGAAGTCTAATCTCCCAACCCTCAATAAGCCTGTTGTGAATAGCCTTGCCTTTTTACACCTTCCCGGACCCCATGTGCCTTTAAAAGGAATACATTACATAAATGCAAGTACATGATCTTTATCCCAGGTTTGGAAATTCGTTCTAAGTCTCTGTATCATTTCCTGCCATTATAATCTAGGATGAGCAACAGGTCACTCTTGCCCTCTAGTCCCATCTAAAGTTGGCAGTTTTAGCAAATAAAAATGCAGAAAAAAATTGAATTTCAGATTAAAAATGAATAATTTTTTAGCATAAATATACATCTTTCTGTATTAGGGACATACACTGAGAAGTTATTGTTTTATTCATTCATTGCTTTATCTTTAGTTAAAATTTAACTAGGCATCCTCTATTTAATCTGGCAATTCTAATCCAGTCCTTAGAGCTGAATTTACTCAAATTGCCCCTACCATGACTGTCTGCTCTTTACTCTACCTTCCAAGAGCTAAATTTTCTATAAAGGAGAGCTCCTTCCAAGTGGGAACAGTCACTGGATTCATCTAAAGTAGTAGCATGGAGGGGAAAGATAGTAATAAGAAAATAAAATACAAAGAAATTATCCCTTGAGAAAGAAAGAACTTCCTTACTTCATTCCACCCACAGAAGCTCCTCCTTACTATAAACTGTGCTTTTAAACAATAGAAGTGACTTTAACTAGAGGCTAGTCATATTATCAAAGATACAATTTCTAAGATTCTATCTCGTATTACAACTGCAAAGTAAGCCAAAACAGACATAGAGGTGAAATGAAAGATACCTCTTCCCTAGATTGGTTTGTTGATAAAAAAGTGAGAAATAACAGCTTTCAGTATTCCCTCAAGTAGTGCTGCTCTGCTAAAGTGTAATATTTGGGACTCACATGACTTAGGATACAGGCAGGCAGGCAGCATGTGTAAGGTCCTAGAATATTCATTTTGACCTCTTACAGAGTGTAATTGTTGAGAAGTGGGATTCACAGTTATAAAGAGTCTTTGCCTGTGACAAGTTCCAGGGTGGCCTAAATCATAGAGGTGGGACCATATACCAAAGACTGAAAGAACAAAGTCAGACAGGAATCAAAGTATAGCATTATGTACCTGGGCCCTGGGTGGGGCTGTGTGGCAGGATAGTCTTTACTTACATGTGACCTGACTTTGGGGTACAAATGGCCTTTAAGTTTCTGAAGATGTTTAAGCACAAAAAGAAGAAAGTCTGTATTCACCTATCACCTTGAGCAAAGATTTAGCAGATGAAACCACAAGTGTTTTACTCAAAAGAACATGAGGGAAAGATCGGAGTCGGTTAAATGTTTCATTTGTTCCTCATAAAAATCTCTAGTCAAGGACATTCCAAGACCTTTATAGATTTTATACAACATTCAGTATTTGAAAGAAAATTTTCCATTGCTTCTGTCTATTCTTAGATGTTTATACTTAACTCAAGCCTAATCATTTAAAATACACTACACACTATACAATCCTGAATGCAGGTTTGTAAATACTTGAATATTTTTATCCACAATTTATTACTTGAGTCCTTTATTTATTGTGGGTAAATGGTTGTATGCTGCACACTCATTTCTTGTGCAAAGAAAATTCTCAACTATGCAAAAACTCAGAAAATTATACAGTACAATGCCACTGGATTTCAAAGGAGGAAACAAAATTAAAAGCTGAAAATAGACAATCATACAATAAAAGGACTTGTAATCTATATTAATGCCAATTAACTTTTTGTTACGTCTAAATGATTGTTTTATATATAATTTCATATAAATATTTAAAAATATTTTGTCATTGAATTGTAGTGATGTAGATAGGAAGTAGAGAAGTGGGCAAGAAGAAACAAGGAGGTAGAATCAAAAGAACCATCTCAGCTTTGGTATTGACAATCAAAGATATGTAGATGGAAGTATACTTTTAAAAAATTTTAAGCCATTTATCTTCTTTATCCCTGAAACTTTAAATTAATAAATGCACCATGCAACTGAAGACAAAATAGAAGAAATACAAAGTCTTTGAATGATCAAAGTCTTAAGGGAACACACACCAAATTTTTTATGGTATTCAAAAATAAAATCCCTGTACTCTTCTCAAAATTGAAATTGAGATTACATGCTCTGTAATCCAAAAGTAATACTAAAAACTTAAATGAAAAACCACTTAAAAACTTAAAATACTCTGAAAGTACTTGTTAATAAAAATGGACAGCTAAAGTAGTGTCAAGGACTCTTAAAACATATTTTGTGAATGTTGTTTCCATTCTAGAGACTGTCACATTTTTATGGAGTTGGTGATGGTCAAATATAAGATAAATGTGTAAAAATCAATTGTTTTTCAAAAAGTGGTGACCATTCGAAGATATAATGTGAAGCATTGTTTAAACTAAAGAGCAGTGTTTATACTCAGTAATCATATATTATTTAGAAATAACCCTAACAAGGAAATGGGTAAGGCCTATAGAGAACTTTATAAAATTTTATTGAAAGAGATAAAATATTTAGATAAATAGAGAACTATACCATGTTTCTGAATTCAAAGCCTGAATATTATAAAGATAACTTTTCAAATTAATGTGTGGCTTATAATGGGACCTAATGCTCTTAGAACATTCAACCTCTCTTTATGTCATTTTGGTTCTACTTATGCTTCTGCTGTCAAATGTAATTATTAAAGATTTTTCTGTGATTGTACCCTGAGTAATATTACCGAATCATTAAGTAGTAATTGTTCAGTTATGCCTTGGAATATCATATGCCACTTTAAAATATATGTGCTGGGAGGGGAGTGAGGATCAAAACCCATGAAGCTCTCTATTGCATAAAAATAACGAATATTATGGGATTACTCTGAATGGATGATTTGCCAGATACCAATTCCCTTTATTGCTGTCATACATTGCTTAAAATCTTGCCAAAAATGAAGAATTTCCAATTTTAAAGGGCCTAGTGAAGAAGGCCTGCAGTTCCTTTACCAAAGCAGGTGAATTTAATGGTTGGGACGGTCTGATATTCATTGCCTTGGGAGCAGCAATTGTGACCTCACTCTGCACTTCTAGGTCTTCCCCAAAGTGGACAGCGTTGCAGCCCAAGCAAGGCTCAGACAGGTAGGCAGCGATCTCAAGAGTTTATCTAAATGTCAATCATTTCCTGAAGGTCTCTGTATACAAGAGAACTATCTCTAAGACAGAGAGGAGTGCTAAAAAGGAGCAGTCATGTAATCGAATTTTTCCTACTTGAAGCCTGTTTCTAGAGTAGCCTTGTGTTTTAAAAGAAGACATACACATGTGTTGGTCAGAGAAGATGAAGAAGGAGTATAGCTCTGCCAGCAAGTTTAGCTCTCTGAACATCTGGACTGAAAAGCCTTTGTGGAGAACAGGTGGACAGTTACAACAAAGCATTTTTCCTTGGGATGCTTTAATGAAATATATCTCACCTTATTCTCCATCACAGCATCCTATTAGTTTATTTCATATCTCTTATCACCACATGGTTAATTCTTATTTCACATGTTTGGTTGGATTTGTTTTCTCCCAACAGATTCTAACTTTCCTGATGCAAAAATCATACCTTGTTTACCATTGTATTCTTAGCTTTTGGCAAGGTGGCTGAACCAGAGTAGATAAAAGCATGTATTAAATAAATGAATGAATAAGTGAATAAACAAACAATAAAAAGTTGGACTATTTAACAGATAATATAGACAAATTTGGCTGTTTGGGAAAAACAAAGAAAAAACCCTAATGTTAATCACATTATCTTTATCAACGACATAGATTTGTAATCTCAGTAACTTGTTACTAAAATACACAAAGAAAGTGGATAAATTGTCACAAGATTTTGTAAATGTATGTGGTGTAACCTGACTGAAATTACAAACTACATGTCCTATGTGAGACTCACTTGAAGGATTCTTGAATGCACTGTGAAACCCTGCATTCCTCAAGATCAGCTGAGACTGAGGAGTGATGACACCACTGAGCAGCCTGTCCTGAGAAACTTCCCACACACATTAGGGCATCTGCAGCAAGGAAATTAATAGTTGTTTGAGTCTCACATTAAAAGTCATGAACACAGAGGCCCTCACCTGCAGCAGTAATTTGTCACTGAGGTGTTTTTTCCTTGGGCAGCTCTATATACCAAGGAAGCTCTGGGGAAGAGTGAAAACAACAGTTCGGGGGACAAGGTACTTAACTTGTTGATGTTTATGCCCTTGAGTCATATGCTTTCTCCCTTGAATGTGGATGGAACTTGTGATTTCTCTTAAACAATAGAATATGGCAGAAGGAATGGATGTCAGTCATCCCATGATTATGTAACATTATATGGGACAGTTTTCACTGGCTTGAAAAGTGACTTGTAAAGTACCTACGGAGAGAGCCTTGTAGCAGAGAACTACAGATTACTTTTTGAGGCTTCTAACCCAGTACCAGCAAGAAACCAAAGCCCTCTGTTGTATAGCAACAAGGAGATGAATTCTGCCAACAGCCTGAGGGAGCTTCAAAGCAGACTTTGTCCCAGTTGAACCTCCAGATGAGAAGGCAGCCTGGCTGACACCTTGATTACAGACTGTGAGTTGCAGGGGAGAGGTCCTAGTTAAGCTGTGTCTGGTCTCTGACCAATAGACACTGTATATAGTAAATGTGTTGCTATTTTTAGCCACTAAATTTCTGGTAATTTGTCAGACAGCATAGAAAACTAATTTGTACAGACTGATGAATTTAATAATTTAAAGATGTTCATTGAGTCTCCTGAGTAAGATTGAATAAACCAGTTATGCCTTTATGTCCAAAACCTGTTAATTGTTAAATAAATTGTGATACAATTAAATGAATATTTAAAAAATACACTCAGTGAAGATTTAATGACATTAGGAAATGCTTGCTATATTGGTAACTTAAAGCTCTCTAGATCCAAAAATAACTCTAACAATATTCAGTAGCTGTATTAACTATTGTATCTGGACCACAGGATTATTTTCTGCCTTATCTTTTTCTAAAATTTTCACATTCAAAAAGTATTTTAAATACACAGAAAATATCTTGTTCTTCATTTCATTTTTGGCTACATATTAAATCCTTCTCTATTTGGTGAGTGACAGATCCACTTCACAATTCCCTTTTTGGAGTGAGTGAGTTAGTTGTGTTGAATAAACCTGGAATCTGTTTGGTTGAGAAAACCAGTTCCATCAATAAGAAGTGCTGTAACTGTCCTTGGAAAGTTGTGAACTGCTCTGTTTCTAATTTTTCTATCTGAAAAATCTGAATACTATCAAAGTAGACTTACCTTTTGAGACTCTTTAAAAAATTAAATAAGTTAATAGATAAAGGACTTAAGAGTATTTGACAAATAATCAAAACCAAATGTTTTTGTTCCCTTTAACAACAACAACAATAAACAAACAAAAAAACAAAAACACTTTAGGAAGTGAAGGCAAGGATATCAAGCCCCTTCCAAATTCTCTCACTTTTCAGCAGATAGCTTAGAACTAATGAATTCCAATTATATCTCCACATATAAATCAAATGATGGGGAATATATATTATAAAAGTACTAGAGATTCATTATTCTTCATCTTTTGACATTTATTTTTCATTCTTTTTTTGTAATGTAATAGTACAATAAAAATTTGAAAAACAGAGGACCTTGTCCATTCTCTGGTTTTCCATTTCTGTTTTGTAAGTATGATTGGTGATATAACTATGGGAATATTAATACTGAAAACACCAGAATGGTCTGCTTTTTATTCACTCATAAGATTCTTAGATCCTGGGTTTAATCATCTTCTCATTCTGTCTCTTTCTTTCTCCATCCCACCCCTCTTTACATATACACACACACAAACTCAGTGACTATTTATGCATGTATTTGTTTTCCATTTCTTTAGTTACAAGCTCACTTATCAACAGTGTCAAAGCTTTTCCTTTTGTGACTTCTTCCTGAAGGAAATGTTTATTATGAATTTTTAAAATCCACAACCAAAATAGGACTTCATAAAAGAAGTGCTGACAGAAACTTATTTATTCTCTTAAGAATGCAACACGTGCATAATAAACATTTAGTAAATTGTTAAACAGCATATGATAAAATGTTAACATAAATAAAAGAAAGTGCTTAAATGAATTTTCATTCCTTTTGTTTTCCTCTTGCTGAGATACAGAGTCATTTCAATAAATAAAAAGAAAGTAGTGGGGAAGAGGAGCAAAATTCACAGAAAAGCAGAAGTCCATCCCCCACCTGTGTTTTCCTTCTCCATGCCTTTTTGTTTATAAGAACTGGAACAATAATGACTGCCACCTCTATAACAGTAGTAATAATAGCAACAACAAAAGGTTGATTCCTAAGAAAAGCAATGACTAAAGCAGTTTGTAATAAGCACTTGGCAAATTTAGGGATAGGTAACTTAAGGAATCTTAAGTTATACTTAAGGAATCTCTTTATTCATAGTGATAATACTCTTATCAGTCATGAAGGAACCTTTTTTTTTTTATGAGCAAGGTCATTAAAAATAGCTCCTATGAAAGTTTACAGGAAAAAGAAACTAATGACACTTGATGCATTCACTACAAAATATAATTTAAGTATTATTTTGGATAAAGCATGCACAGCCTTTGGAATTAATCAAATGCTCAAAATATTTGAAAGCTCTCCTTTAGAATTACATTTTTTTAAGCCACTTAGCAAAATTCTGCTAAGATTTTAAAGGAGAATGTGCACATAGGCACATTTGTAGAGTTTTCAGAATAGTTAGCAGCTGTCTCGCCTAACGAAGTTATTTGATACATAAATCTACTGTAACAGCTTCTTGGGAGCCAGTACCTAACTTTTTAAGCGTCTCATTTTCCTCTCTTTTTGAGAGCCTCGTAGGTGAGAATAAAGCTGCTATGCAATGAACTTACAAGCATTTCCTTTTATAAGCCTACATATAAATTTAGCTGTATGTATATTTCTACATATTTATATTTACATATTTAAATATATTTTAGTTCTTAAGATTTTACAAGCTGGAAGAACTCAGTTCTGAGGGGTTCTGGAGCTAATTTTCTGAAAATCCTGGAATGATCCTCCTTGAGATCTTCAACTCAGGACTTAAAGGGAATGCATTTTCTTCATTTGTTGTCAGTGAGGACTTTACACTTAACTGCATTCTGAGATTTGGCACTTTTTTTTGGTAAGTAGAAGCTGTAGTTTCTGGTGCTATCTCTACTAGTTAACACTTTAGAATTTGTGAGAGTTTGAAAAATTCTAAGTTATAGATACGATAAAAGAGTCAACATTGCTTGTCTTTTGGAAAACTCCCAAATATGGCACGTGGCTTTGCTTAGTGTACTATCAGTGAGACGCCCACATATCTCCTCCACCAATCTGATGGCTGAGCTAGCACCTTTCCACATGTTCTTCAGGTCTTCATCTGCAGTCTGAGGTTAATAGCACTTTCTCTGAAGGGAAATACAATTTTTCTCCCTCTCAGATTCCATATGAAGGATTTGTTTCTCTCTTTAAGGTTATGTGCAAGATTTTGCCTATTGTGCATCTTTCTCTTCCATTTTTTTTTTTTTCCCTGCTGGGATCCATTCTATTTTACAGATAGGGTATACCATGTATTACAGGGCTGTCAATGTGAGGCAGCTTTTACTACATTCTAATGTAGGCTATTCAATGTGATTACCTCTTTGCATTTTCATTTCTTAGTCTATAACTATTATATATTGATATAAATAAGACAAATATAAATATGTGTGAATGAAATAAATACTATATATAAATTATCTGGAATATAATACGTATTATTAAATAATAATAAGTATTATTACATATTACTACGGTACTAAGTACTATTACATAAACCACTCTGTCTTCTTCCCCCGCCACAGAACAGTTGATTTATCTTCATTGCATATTTTTAAAAAAAAAAGTGTTTTAGAGATAAGTCATTTTTAGGGTGTAAATTCCTCAAATTTTGCTTTCAAATAGTAAAACAATCCCTATTCTTTTTAAAACATGTTTTCTGTCTTAGTTTTCCTTTGACATCTGATAACTGCCTATTAAGCCATAAGAAGGGTCTAATAACTGTGGGGAGGTTTCCTGGCAACACATATTTAGTGTCTTTAGACTATAAATGTTAAATCATGATCAATGAAATATCCTTTGCCCCTCAAGGAACACTGAGCTTTCTTTGATAACTGGTTTTTCCACACTACATGAGTGAGAGAAATAATAGGGGAAAATATAGGAAAAATAAAAATTTTCTAAAGAGGCCCAAGAGGAATAGAATGCTTCATGAGGGAAAAAAGGGTAGAAGAGCATTTTAGGATTAGACTGCTCAATTGCTTGAGAGTAATTCATAACCAACCATTCCAAAGTATAAGCTGTCAGCAAGCAGAAGATGTGTAAGTTGTGGTAAGTGGAAATAAGATGGCTGGTCAATCATTTAAAATTCAGTAGACTAATAATGTTCTTATATTCTTCTTTGAAATATTAAAAATATGTATAAAATGGATCTGAGTGTCATTCTACTATAATGTGGTTCTGCAAATTCAAGTTGATATGTAACTAGGGATTTTATTTACTGATGTTTTGACATGTGAAATTTTGTTTGTTGCTAAATGAAAACCTAAACCTATTACTCTAGAATTCAAACAGATTTGGCCTGGCTTCTTTTTAAACCAATGGTGATTGTTTCATAAACATTTTGTTTATTTATTTTTATTTATTATTATTTATTCTTATTTCGCTTAGGTTGTTCAAATTGATGTCTGAAGTTGTCTTTTCTACTCAAGAAAGACTATTAAGAAATACTGGTTATAGTAAAGCTTGAAATCAGGTAACGTGATGCCCCCTGTTTTATTTTTGTTTTTCAACATTTCCTTAGCGATTCGGGGTCTCTTCTGATTCCATACAAATTTTAGGATTATTTGCTCCAGCTCTTTGAAGAATCCCAATGGAATTTTGATCAGAATAGCATTAAAAGTATAGATTGCTCTAGGCAGTATAGACATTTTAATAATGTTTATTCTTCCGATCCAAGAGCATGGAATGGTCTTCCATCTTTTTGTATCTTCTTCAATTTCTTTCATGAGTGTTCTGTAGTTCCTCGAGTACTTTACCTCTTTGGTTAGGTTTATTCCCAGGTATCTTATGGTTCTTGGTGCTATAGTAAATGGAATCGATTCTCTAATTTCTCTTTCTGTATTTTCATTATTAGTATATAAGAAAGCAACTGATTTCTGTACATTGACTTTGTATCCTGCCACGTTGCTGAATTGTTATATGAGTTCTAGTAGTTTGACAGCATGGTACTGGCATAAAAACAGACACATAGACCAGTGGAACCGAGTAGAGAGCCCAGATATGGACCCTCAACTCTATGGTCAAATAATCTTCGACAAAACAGGAAAAAATATGCAGTGGAAAAAAGACAGTCTCTTCAATAAATGGTGCTGGGAAAACTGGGCACCTATATGTAGAAGAATGAAACTCGACCATTCTCTTACACCGTACACAAAGATAAACTCAAAATGGATAAAAGACCTCAACGTGAGACAGGAATCCATCAGAATCCTAGAGGAGAACATAGGCAGTAATCCCTTCGATATCAGCCACAGCAACTTCTTTCAAGATATGTGTCAAAAGGCAAAGGAAACAAAAGAGAAGATGAACTTTTGGGACTTCATCAAAATCAAAAGCTTCTGCACAGCAAAGGAAACAGTCAAGAAAACAAAGAGGCAACCCACGGAATGGGAGAAGATATTTGCAAATGACAGTACAGACAAAAGGTTGATATCCAGGATTTATAATGAACTCCTAAAACTCAACACATACAAAACAGACAATCATATCAAAACATGGGCAGAAGATATGGACAGACACTTCTCCAGTGAAGACATACAAATAGCTATCAAACACATGAAAAAATGTTCATCATCACTAACCATCAGGGAGATTAAAATTAAAACTATATTGAGATATCACCTTATACCAGTTAGAATGGCCAAAATTAGCAAGACAGGAAACAACATGTGTTGGAGGGGATGTGGAGAAAGGGGAATCCTCTTACACTGTTGGTCAGAATGCAAGTTGGTGCAGCTTCTTTGGAGAACAGTGTGGAGATTCCTCAAGAACATAAAAATAGAACTTCCCTATGACCCTGCTATTGCACTACTGGGTATTTACCCCAAAGATACAGATGTAGTGAAAAGAAGGGCCATCTGTACCCCAATGTTTATAGCAGCAATGGCCACAGTCGCCAAACTGTGGAAAGAACCAAGATGCCCTTCAACGGATGAATGGATAAGGAAGATGTGGTCCATAAACACTATGGAGTATTATGCCTCCATCAGAAAGGACGAATACCCAACTTTTGTAGCAACATGGACGGGACTGGAAGAGATTAATTATGCTGAGTGAAATAAGTCAAGCAGAGAGAGTCAATTATCATATGGTTTCACTTATTTGTGGAGCATAACAAATAGCATGGAGGACATAGGGAGATAGAGAGGAGAAGGGAGTTGGGGGAAATTGG
The DNA here is from genome assembly GCF_022355385.1 of Mustela nigripes. Taxonomy (NCBI): domain Eukaryota; kingdom Metazoa; phylum Chordata; class Mammalia; order Carnivora; family Mustelidae; genus Mustela; species Mustela nigripes. The sequence continues at coordinate 38,127,286 of NC_081571.1, read as the reverse complement.
AAGGGGAGGTGAATCATGAGAGACTATGGACTCTGCAAAACAATCCGAGGGTTTTGAAGGGGCAGGGGGTGGGAGGTTGGGGTACCAGGTGGTGGGTATTATAAAGGGCACGGATTGCATGGAGCACTGGGTGTGGTGAAAAAATAATGAATACTGTTATGCTGAAAATAAAAAATAAATTAAAAAAAAATACTGGTTATAGTATGCAGAGATTTTTGTATAGGAGATAGTGACTAAGTACCTAATTAGGGAAAGTCTGATGAAAGATTGTTTTGGGGTGCAGGAATGTGCTCCTATATAATATGGAACATAAAGTTTTATAAAAGTAAGGGTGTTTTATTTCAAGGTTTTCTAGAGGTGGGAACATAGCTAGCCATATGACGATGGTCAAAAAAATGTTAAATCAATATAATACTCCTATTTGGTGTAATCTTCTATGGAGTATAAAAGACGAAGTTATTTGAATTTAATAAAAAAGGATTGAGAATCATGTATTACTATGATTTCATGTTAAAATGAAGCTCCGTAATTTAAGATGATTATCTCAAGGTCACATGGCAAAGTTTAATGTAAGCTTATCTGGTACCCAAAAGTAGCTGTTATTGATGGAAAAGACATATCAGAAATCTTTCTTCTAAGAAGACTGAAACCTTTTTGGAGCACCCGGGTGGCTCAGTGGGTTAAACCTCTGCCTTCAGCTCAGTCATGATCTCAGGGTCCTGGGAACAAACCCCACAACGGGCTCTCTCTTCAGCAGGGAGTCTGCTTCCCCTCTCTCTCTGCCTACTTGTGATTCTCTGTCTGTCTGTGTCAAATAAATAAATAAAATCTTAAAAAAAAAAGACTGAAACCTCTTTGGGAAGAATACGTCTAAGGGAAGAGGACCCCAGGCATGATGTATGTATCCTAGGAATGTACTAAAACTGGAGGGATGAGTTATTTTGATTCCAGCATAATGGCTTTCATTCTGTCCCAAACTGGCCTCATAGACACATGGAGAGGGCCACAAAGAAAACACAAATGAGCTAATTCACTAAGATCTACATAAACCTTTGGGGCATAGCACAATGACTTTGGGTTACTATTAATTGTGCACTATATAACAGAGTATTACACAGAATTATTTTATTAAGATCATTGCTATCATAACTATGGGGAAGTTTAATTACTTAAATTGCTAAATACTACAGAACATATATAGAGAGAGTAAAGCATAATTCACAATTAATTTCTAATAGTTGAAAATATAGATTAGGAACCTGATAAATAAAATATATGGTTAAATTATATTCATTGACTTACGGTAATAAAAGGCACAATTCTCCTACAGATCTGGTGGGTTTCTAAAGACTAAATTTAGATAGTTAAAGAGAAATTGCATCATAAATATATTAAAAACATGTATGTGCACAAAGATATTTTGTGGCAGATGTTGAATCTCAATACATACACTAAATTCATACTTGTCTGGGTCATTTCTGAAGCTGTCATTTGATTTCACAATACAGTTAACTTGGTTAAAGTGTAGGATTAGTATTTAGCATTTAATAAAAATAGAATTCCAGGAAATAGTCAAAGTTACATAATGGTATTTTGCCACTATTTATTGGCAAGCAAGGATTAAATTAAAACTGTGTTTTTTCCAACTAACATAGAGGTTTAAAAATGATTTAAAAAGTGAGTAAATATTTGGTTACACCAAAAACCAGAAAAAAAAAAAAAAGGAGATATCAAATTAAAAATGAGATGAGAAGTCCCATCTAATGTAAAGTTTGTCTGTTGTTACCTCTAAATTATATCACTTTTTGAGTGCTGTGACCAGATCATTGCCTTTTGATATAGAAAGAAATCTGTCTCAAATTGTGTATGTGTGGAGACTTTCTAAATATTTTTTCTCTTATGAAAAGATGGGCTAAAGGGATTATTTGTAGATAATATTGAACATGGTTTCCCTCATGAGTTAAGTGAGGCAAGAGGGAAGGGGAGAACAAACTATAATAAATTACTCATGGTTTTTGCCAATATCCTAAATGATTATAATGGGAGGTATATGCAATCATTTGGGGGCTCCCAGGAATAGATGTTTTATTTTGATTAGAGTACTGCTGGTATTTCATTAATAGATCTTTACCATATGCATGCATTCAATGTGGCTTCAAATGTTGGATATGAAACGTGTTCACTACAAAAAATTCTCTGTGCTGCGGGTCATTTTGGCCCCCATACTGTGGAGTAATAGATATTACTGTAGTGGATGCTGTGTATCTCAGATTATCTTCCATATCTCTTCATTTCTAAAGTGGATGTGGTTGTATTAGCACTGAATATGAACTTTGTGAACAGAGATGTCAGGACCTTATTATTATGAAGTCTCATTACTCTGTCATCCTTAACATCATCACAGCTGTGGAAACTTTCATTAGTAAATTCATTTTATTAACTCTTTTTTCTAGAACTTGGAACCTCATCATTAACACACATTCTATTTTAAGTAACAAGATATGCTCAGCATTGGATAGAAGTGTGTATATTTGATAAGTTAAGTATCACAATATTCAAATATGAGAATTCTACCATTTTGAAGTCACTAATCAAATATCTCACTGTTGGTACATAGATATGGTATCCTATCAGTGAGTCAGATCTTGTTTTGTCAGTCAACAGTCTACCCCTATATGGATTTGATAAAAGATGCATCTAAGGGAAGATTCTTGATTGGCAGCAGAGAAATTGCCCAGAACCAATAGAACCCCACTGCTACTTGAAAATTAACTGCTAGAGACTGATTGGGTTGTCACTGGTATTTCCCCTCAGGGACAGAGCCTCATAACTAAATTTGTATTTTAGAGAACCAATATTAGAAAGCTAAGAAACACCGAATTTAGTCTCTCTTTTTTTTTAAAGATTTTATTTATTTATTTGACAGAGAAAAATCACAAGTAAGCAGAGAGGCAGGCAGAGAGAGGAGGAAGCAGGCTCCCTGCTGAGCAGAGAGCCTGATGCAGGGCTCGATCCCAGGACCCTAGGATCATGACTTGAGCCGAAGGCAGAGGCTTTAACCCATTGAGCCACCCAGGCGCCCCAAATTCAGTCTCTTAATTATGTCTTAATGCTAGTTAAGTCATGTAATGCTCTGGGGGCGAGGCAATGTCAATTTTAGTCTAGAGGAAAAGGTAAAATGGGGAGATAGCAAAAACAGTTGAAGTACAAGTATAAAATTAGGGGATCTATTTTTAAATGTGCAAATGACAGCAAATATTAAATTAAAGGGACATTTTACAACTAAGACATCATATACTGAAATTCTTAGAGCTCAGTGAAAAATCACACATCTGTAAGTGAAAAAAAATCACAAACTAAACCATTAAATAAACTTACTAGAATACTGCTAAGCAAATTGTCAGCAAACAAGATGTTAAGACATTGGCAAGATAGTGGGTAGTCAAGTTTTAAATGGAAACTGTTGATTCAGTTTGTATGGATTCAAAAGAATAATTAGAGGGGATTCCTTTAAGCTGCCTTGAGTTGTGTCTTTCTAAGTATATTAACTTAACATTCCTTGCCTCAGTGCAGTTTTACAGTGCCACACAGGGGTCCGTACTTAAGGCAGGGGGTAAAAAGAGTCACAGTAGGTTGGAAAAGCTCACGATCCATTTCCACAGCTTAGCCTGGGGTAAAGCATAGCTATCCTGTGAGACACCACAGAGGAAATTCAGAAGCAGAATGATTTTCTTTAGCAAGGAGAAAATGGCAGGATGTTCCCCACACAGCTTTTAGGCCGTTCATTGGGAATGTGTTTATGAAATGATGTGAGAAACAGGCATGAATAGTTTGGGAAACAGAGAAAGAAATAGAGGGATACCTGTCTGGAACAGTTTAGTATGTTATTTTTATAATGCAGGGACACAAAATATAAACATTAATGGTAAAGATTGTGGGTTTCAGATTAAATCAATAGCCTATTTTCATCTGACTGCTTTTCAATATAGAACCAGTTTACTTTCCCCCCATTGCATTATGCTTTTGTCTACTATAGTTCTCAGTTCACTTTTTGACATTTCTCCCCTCCCCTCCCCTCCCCTGCCCTCCCCCCCTCCCTTCCCCTTGCCTTCCCTCCCTCCCGCCCTTCCTTCCTTCTTTCCCTTTTTATTGAAACCAAAGAACAAATAAAGGCATAAAAACTCATGGACATTATTAATAGGATTTCAACATGACACCAGACATCACAGTACATTGTCAAGATGAGCATTTAATAATTTAATTTCAATGTACTGAAATTTCTGTACATTGGCATTTTCACAAAAGAGAGTATAAGCACTTTTTCTACTTTAATACCATGTTCTTCAGACATACAGAAATCACCTTGAATTCACTTGATTTTGCCACAGTGAGGAATGAATTTCTGGCATAGAATTCCATCTTTCAAAGCTTCTACAATGGAAGAGGAAAGCTTGGATTTGAGAAACTGGGATGAGCCCAGTGTTCCAGGGTTTTAGAGAATTTAAGGCTCTTTATGATTGAAAGACCATCTGACATGAGCCCTGAGCATCTCTTCCCATTCTTGCTGGGTGTTCCAAATTGCAAAGCTTATGCTAGTCAATAGGCTACTGAATAGGTCAGGGTGATCAAACTGTGACTACCAGGTAACTGTTCAACTCACAGGCTGTGTAGATTTGTTTGCTCTTTGCCCAGAGTATACTGGGTTCTTGGCCTTGGGTTTCTCCCCTTAAAACAGTTCACTGCTTATGTAAATGTCATCTGGCCCCTTTTGTCCCTCTGTGGGAGCTGAGATTAGAGAGACTGGCTCAAATTTACTGACCCATTGGCTATTGCTTCTAGTTTGAGTAATAAAGCCTTTAGTCTCAGATCTGGGAATCCCATGTCTTATGTCAGCATCCATGAAACTGGCAAGCTAAGTTGTCAGCTTACAACTGAAGTGAAATTGTTTCCAGCTTTTGAGATATTAGAGATTAAAAGGTGAAAATAGAAAATTTATTAGTAGAGTAAATGTCTGGTCAAGATATATAAACTTTGGAATCACTTGTATGTAGATGGGAATTGAAGTTGCTGGCACAGATGTGATTGCCTAAGGAGAGGGTAGAGTCCCAAGAGGAGTCTGCTGAAGCTTGGGCTTTGAATAACTCCAGTAAATAAAGGTTTGGTAGAGGAGCATGAGCCTGTACAAATTTAGGGAAAGGAGACCAGAAAGGTAGGAGATAAAACAAGAGAATATCGTTTCAAAGTCAAGAGAAGGCAATCTTTTTTTTTTTTTTTTTTTTTTAAGATTTTGTTTCTGTCACAGAAAGAGAGGGAGGGCACAAGCAGGGGAGCAGCAGTTAGAGGGAGAAGCAGGCTTCCTGCTGAGCAGGGAGCCTGATACAGAACTTGATCCCAGACTCTGGAATCATGCCCTGAGCCAAAGGCAGACGCTTAACGGACTGAGCCACCCAGGTGTCCTGAGGAGGGAAAACTTTAAGGAAAACAAAAATATGTAACTCTGTTAAGAGATTCAGTAACATGAGAGTAAAAATGGTCACTGGATTTAATAAGATAAGGAAGAGAGATAGAGTTATGAGAGGAAAAATGAGTTGAATAAAGTCTTATTAAAATGTTGGTGAAGGATCTAGTTGATAAATTGTGGTTGAATACACAAGGCAATTGATAATACAGAGTGTAAGCTTCTCCAGAATTAGGATAGGATGTCATGGGGTGAGAATTCAGGTTTGGCTGAATGCATTGAAAGCAAAGGTTAAGGAAATTCCCTTACATATAAGGAGAAAGCACTAGTTCATTACTATAGGAAAGAAAGATGAATGTGATATTATAGGATTTAACGCTTGTTAGCTGGAAGATTAAGTTTTGATGGCTCCATTTACTCTAGGAATAAGGAGGCAAATCATGCATAGACATGTAGTGGGCCTTAAGGTTTGAATCAAGTGAAGATATTTTAAAAACATGCTTTATTAGAACATGAGTGAGTCAGTCAGAGAATCAGAGTAGTATGGTTTGATAGTGTTGAAGGCCCCATGCAAAAATCATGGATTTGTAATAAAATTTCATGGATGACATTATTCAGTGGCATTTGGCTGTGAAGGTAGAAGAACTTAATGTAGAGCTGGGTTTAGCTAAGGCAGTAGTTTTCAACCATGGGTTGTATATTCCCATCATCTTGGTAATTTTTCAAAAATCTTGATGCTCAGGCCACTCTCAAACCAATTAAGTATGAGTCTTCACAGATGAGACTCAGGCATCATATTTTTTATAGCTTCTTACGTGATTCCAATGGGAAGCCAAAGTAGAGAACCACTGATGAAAAGAGCAAAAGAGGTAAAAGAGCTTAAGGCATAAGGCACTTACAATGTTAAAATGTAAGTCATATTTGAAGCTCTAGCTCCTCTGGGTGAGCCGTTCACCTGCCTTCTGCAGACAGGAGCAGGCAACTACTAGCAAGCTTGCTGGGAATCCATTTTGATAGGGGCACGTAGGAGGCTCAGTCACCTAGGTGACTGACTGCCTTTGGCTCAGGTCTTGATCCCAGAATCCTGGGATTTAGCCCCACATCAGGCTTTCTGGTCAGCGGGGAACATGCTTCTCTCTCTCCCTCTACTCCTCCCTCTGCTTGTGCTCTCTTGCTCTGTCAATAAAATAAAATAAGATAAAATAAAATTTAATTTAATTTTAAAAAAGGAATCTACATTGAAAAAAAACAAGGAATCCAGTAAACTTTCTCAGATATAAAATAAACAAATCCCTTCAAAATAAATCAGTGTTTTCCAAAAATGTCCCAACATAATTTATAGTTTGAAGTCATGAACAATTCTGGTACCATAGTCAGCACTAGGGATAGGGAGGTGAATGGGGAAATGTTGGTCAAAGAGTACAAAGTTTTAGTTATGTTGGCTGACTAAGTTTGAGAGATGTAACTAATAGCATGGTATCTATAGATTAAAATACTGTATTGTATACTGGATGCTAAGAGAATAGATGTAAGGTGTTCTCACCAAAAAACAAAACAAAAAGGTAACTATAAGAATAGGTGGGTAACCTTAAATATATGTAATTTTTTATTTTATTTTATTTATTTTTTATTTTTTTATTTTTTATAAACATATATTTTTATCCCCAGGGGTACAGGTCTGTGAATCACCAGGTTTACACACTTCACAGCACTCACCAAATCACATACCCTCCCCAATGTCCATAATCCCACCCCTTCTCCCAAACCCCCTCCCCCCGGCAACCCTGTTTGTTTTGTGAGATTAAGAGTCACTTATGGTTTGTCTCCCTCCCA
>NC_081571.1:37980267-38114995 GCF_022355385.1 Mustela nigripes | reverse complement strand
AGTGCACATGGAACATTCTCCAGAATAGATCACATCCTCGGTCCTAAATCAGAACTCAACCGGTATCAAAAGATTGGGATCATTCCCTGCATATTTTCAGACCACAATGTAATTTTTTATTTTAAAAGAGTAAAAATACCCTGAAAATATTGAATTTAAATTGGACTGAATGATTCCTTTTTTTCTGTATCATACAAACTGAATGGACAATAATTTCAAGTTTGATCCTGCACACCACTTAAAAATATTATATTTTGCCAGATTTGGTCTGAGAACATCCACAGCAATGTGCAATACATTTCTCCTCATGTATCTTGCTTTGAATACACTGGAATCATCAGATTTTATGTACTCAGGATTAAATACTGGTCTTACAGCACACATACCCGTTACGACTATAGCATGAATACTATTATGTCAAATCTAAATTTGCTTAAGTGTCAAATAGTTTCATCATTAAGTACAATTTGCATTGAACAAGATTATCAACCTGGGCACTATTTTAAACAAAAGAAATCTGTTAAACTTTGATTATATTTTTACTTTTTCAAATGGCTTACTTTCAATTACTTTTTGCCTTAGATCATATTGTTACAGACTTTAAAACATTTTTGCTTGAGTAAATATAATGTAAGCAAATAATCCAATATCTTTTGACAATCTGTTGACTCTACTACGGTGACTGAAGACTATAATTCATAATATCAGTTTTAACTGTACAGTATTATAAATCTAGAACACTGTGGGGACTTTGTATTGGTGTAAAGTTTCTTTCTGTCTTGTTTTTTGCTTTTAGTTTTAAAATATATATCATGATATTTGTTTGTTTTCTTATCATTCAAAAAGAGACAAGAAAATTCCACTCCTGGATATATACCCAAGAGACATGAATGCATATCCACATAAAAACTCGTACACATGTTTATGGCAACATTCTAGTAACGAAAAATTGAAAACAACTCAAATGTCTCTCAATTGATGAAGGGATAGACAATTTGTAGTTGTCATTATTGAATACTATTTGGTAATTAAAAAAAGAAATGGAGTACTAATACATGCTATAACATGCATGAACCTTGAAAACATACTAAGTGGGGAAAAAAAGCCAGCCATTCAGAAACGAACATTTATTATATGATTCAATTTATATGAAATGTCCAAAATATCAAAGTCATAGAGACTGAAAATAGATTAGTGGTTGCCCAGGGCTGGAAGGTTATGGAATTGGGAGAAAATAGAGAGTGTCTGCTAACAGGTATGAGGTTTCTTTTTGGGGATGACGAAAGTGTTTCAGTAGAAAATAGTAGTGTTGGTTGTATGATGGAATATACAGAAAAGTACTGAGCTGCACAATTTAAAAGGGAGAATTTTAGTATATGCAAATTACATCGCAATAGAAAAAAAGTTCTTAAAAAAAAAAAAAAACCTGTCTCTTTTTTATAGAGAGAGAGTGGGCATATATGTATGTATGTGTGTGAGGTCGGGGAGGGGGAGAGGGAGGGGAAGAGAGAATCTTAAGCAGGCTCCATGCCCAGCACAGAGCCCCATGAAAGGCTCGATCCCACGATCCTGAGATCATGTGAATATACTTTTTATTCTTTTTGCTTATTATAGCAGCATTGATGAAAGTCCCCCACAAATAATGAATTTTGAAGACATTCTTTGATGCACTACTCCTAAATTTGCTTCTGACTCATCTGTTTCTCCATACTTCAGCTTTTTTCTATCAATAGCTTCAGGCTTATGAATCACTTTTCTAAATTTTCTGTTTTTGTGTTTCTTTTAAAAATAGGCTCCTGGAGCTGTTGTAAATGGTTTAGTGATAACATTTTTGAAATTTTTATTACATAACTCTGGGTTTGCTAATGTAAGTACCATATTTCCCAGGTTTCTCTATAAATAAGTATTCCTCTCATCTTTTCCATTTGAAGTATATTTTGAGGAATCTGTGTCTTTACTAAAGGATAAGCATAAAGCCCTGAAAGCACTGACTCCAATAGAAATAACCAATTTAAGATGTTGCATTGCAAATTTATGATTAAATGCAAATGTCTCATTAAAAAGCAAATCCTTTATTTAAAGTTGTTCAGTGGAATGGGACTCAAATATTCAATCTAGTATAATTTAACACACCAGAAAATCTTATTCAGAAACACTTAATGGGCTTAGAGAATTGTTAGATCAATCTACCTCTAAATGTCTATACTAGTGACTTTGTTTACTCAAGCCATTCTTATCAACAGAAAGTTCTTGGACATCTTAGTTTATTACATCATTTGCTGAAAAATATGGTTCAAATTTTATCTCTTCCAGGATATCTTAGACATAAACCTGTCTTCATGATGTTCTACTATTACAAAATTTAAATAATGAAGCACTTAATTTATGTGTAATACATTTGGACCTCATGTATCCTCTTTACAATGGTTCTTAAGTTATTCCATGTTACATGCTTTGTTTTATAATTAGATTTCAGATATTTCAATGGCATGTTTATGTTTTATTTGTTATATGTTTCATAAAACATATAAAGTGACCATTGTCTATATACTGGGTTATTTACAAGGGCAGATATATTTTAAAAAATGTTAAAATAACACAAGTTTAACATAATATCCTACCTCCTACCTCCCTAACATAATGTATTTTATCTCACTTCCTCAGTATTCCTTTGTAACTGTTCTCCTTCACATAATATATGTTGTCTCACCTCCTCAGTATTCCTCTGTAACTATTGTCCTTCAAGTAATTGTTACAAAGGAAATACCAGTGAAGTATAAAAGAAGATGGGACACTAAATAGTATGTGACCACAAAAAGGGAGGTTTCCTGTATAACCATAATCTACTTTGTCAAACACTGAGGGAGGTTAGAGATAATAAATGTCCCCAAAGATTAATTTTAGCTTTAATATCAAAGTCATCATTAGTAAGTACAATCTTACTATTATGAAAATGGCAGAAACCATAGTACAGTTGCTCAGGAAAAGAAATAGTTGGTAGAAAATTCATGCTGTTGAGGTTCAGAGACAAATGCTGAGGGTGACAGATGTTTGTTTGTGCAGCATTCCCAACATACAAATTATTATATTCCTTTGAAAAGAGGCAGGAACTAAGTGGAGAGAATGGGACCCCCGACAAGAATAGTGGATGGTGTCTCCCGGGGCTGCCCACTCTAGCTGCTCTGCTTCCTTTCAATTGGAAGTCTGCTCCTTTGCTGAGAACTTACTGTGATGACACCTTCCTAGGCATCAGCGTTACTACAGTGCTTTTTCCCTTTGTGTCTCTTCAGCTTTTGCCAGATGGATGGCTTAGTTCTTCAAAGTGCAATATCTGTCCACTGGGAAAGAAGCAGGTTTTGTAGGAAGAAGTAGTTAAACTTTGGTGAAAGGCAGTATATATTTTTACAACAGGAAGACAATGTACAGTAGCATAAGATTATGTGTTTTAGGCTCTTATCTGGCTTATTTTTCCAGGAAATTTGAGTGTATAATCCTCATCACATTTCACAATGTCTTCCAATCATGTTTGGACTTATCTATTTAAAGGGCTCTTTCATCCAACCGAGTTATTTATTCCAGAACCTCATTGTGCCTCACATTAATGCATTATTTTCTACGTGGGTTTGTTCACTACATCTCAGCACAATGACCCTTTTTGTCTCTACTGTGTCCTGCTCCCTCTGCCACCTGCCACCCTGGGGCAAGCCTGTCTTTAAAATTTCTTCTAAATGCAGACCATTGAGGGTAGTGTTATTCCACCTGTCTTCTTTTTTTTTTTTTTTTTTTTTTTCCAGTTTGATAATTTCTAATTTAAAAAGCCTAGAAAATGCTTTTTAAGAAAAAGTTGCATACTGAATAGCAAATCTCTTTTTCACTTTCATGGAATCTGAACTTTACCACGTGTTCATCTCCTGTGTCAAATTCACAATCTGTTCACTTTGGTGAGTGGGTACCTTCTGCATGTTTCGTTTCTACTGTCTGGAGGTTTGTAGTTGCTCCTTCCCAGTCAGCTGCCCAGTGAAACCTTTATTCCTCTTTTATGCTCCTTTCTACTCTTGTTGTAACTTTCTGCTTAATCAGGGAGAGCCACTGTTAAAAGTGAGAAACTAAAGATAGGGATTTATTTCCATTAACAGGCAGCTTCAGTTAAAGAACATTTTCATAGTGACAAGGGATTGTTTCCATATTGTACCATTTAAAGGATTTTGGCCCAGTATTTCTTGGTGTGCTGAAGATATGTTTTCTTCCTATAAGTTTGTCTTGTTCTCAAGGAAGTGCTGCAATCTGAATAAAATAAGATTCTAATTACTACTTTTAGGAGGAAAAAATAATTAGCCAGTAATTTAAGAAATATTTGAATTATATTTGATGTGTTAAGCAAGTAGACAGTACATCATTGTAATGAAAATTAACAGGATGCTTTAAAATGTTTTCCTTAAGAGAGTTCTAACACAGCTCCAGACAGATACGTTTTCACTTTAGTTTTAAAGGCAGAAATGACAGTGCTCTATGAATAAAAATCAAAAGTAAATTTCAGAATCAGGAGGCCTACTTGCTGCAAACCCTGTTCCATAGGACTTCAGATTATACATTGGGCAAACTAATAGCTTGCTGATTTCAGCCTCAGTGAGTGACAGGAGACCCATGGTGACAAAAGATCTAAAAATGTATCAGGCTTTGGCCATTAAAAGCCTTATCAGCAAGTAACAAAAATCAACAGAGCTTTAGGATTGCCAATGCAGGGATTTAAAAAGGCTCCTAGCAAGGGAATATTACTAACCATCCTGATAATCTGTTGACATACAACGCAGGCCGCCTCTGTCACCACTTTCTGGCTGAGAGCATTAGGTGATGAAAGGCAAAGTGTTTGGGGGTGGGGCATCAGCTTTAATACCGACATTCTGCACCCACGCTGAGGCATGTGGTGAGGGGACATCAGCTCTACACCTGTCTCAAAGTTTAGCTCTTGCTCTGAGGTCAGCAGGTGATTAGATTTGCATCGTTCTATGAAAGGGCTGTATATATGTTCTTCTTCTCCAGAGCATCTCAATAACTAATCATTGATTTTAATACTGTGAATACTGATTAGACCCAGGACATTTTCCATTATTATAGTGAGTAAATTCATTCTTTGTATTGTTCCCCAGTGCCTCTCAGTGTGTGCATGCATGTGCGCATGTGCGCGCACACACACACACACACACACACACACACACACACACTTCTAAGGAAACAGGAGTGCAATAAAATATTGACGTTACTTGTGGATTCTGTTTCTACGAAAGGAACTTAGAAATAGTGTGCGAGGATGTACTTGGGTAGAACTAGTAATTATTTTTACAGTGTTTTCCTGGTCTTTCTCCTGGTAAATTCTTTAAACTGACACATTAGATCTCTGTTAATGGGTTGATAAATGGCCAAAGTTGGAAGTTGTCTTCTAGTGTAATCTGTCCTTGGTGGGAGGTAAGAATCAGAGATGGTTTTCTATTCATTCTGCCAAGGTAGACACATTCCTAATGTCTTCCCAGGTATAAAGTAAAAATAAGAATCAACCTATTTAACTAAAGAAATTGAAAAAAGAATTTACCATTTAATGCTTAGAATAAGATGCTTAGCTGAAAGGCTGGAAGGAAGAGAGAGAGAACTGGGCACAGTTAGCAGCACAGATGAGAAGAGTCAGTGGAGCTGCTTGTCCTGGGAATATGAAATATAAACCAAGATGAACAGCTAGACATCCATCAATATAACTACTGCCAGACTCAAGTCATCAGCATGTATTATCAATTGTAGAGACCCAGTAGATGAGACAATTAAGGACAAATTTTAAGACACCTCTCTAGGCAAGTCAGTCACCATAATTTTCTAAGGATAGCTTAATGAATACCAGTAAGGAAATCCTTACCACACAATGAGATAGATATTTTTTCTCCTTTTACTTTAAGGTATTTTTAATGGCTCCACTAACCATTTCCATCAAGAATCTGGTCAGGAGTCATCAGGCTCATATGTAGTAATGTCTGAGTGGTAGTGGAAGGGAAGTCAATGTAATTAAATTAAGAAGTAAAACACAAACAAAAAATACACAAAGACTTTAGGTGAGGATTTCCTGCTGACTCTAAATGAATTGGTGCTAAAAATATGATATTCTCTTTCCATCAACTTTTCTCTCCCTTTAGTGCCCTCCACCCCATTTTTGACACACTTTTTTTTTCCTAAATGGAAGGATGAAGGCAATCTCAAAGGGAAGACGCAGTAACCAAAGGTGACCTGTAACCTGAATAAGGTGCACAAGGTGAAGGTGAGAGGAAGAAGCTTCCACTGTGTTTGCTGTACTGACACCAGGGTGATGAGCTTCAAGCTTTTGGCAATGCAAGCTAGCAGAGCTGCTTTTCCCCTTCGTGCCATGACCACCTTTCCATATCTGCACCTAAGTTCCCAATTCACTAATCCCAGTTTATTAGGTTCAAAATATCTAAAGATAATTCTCATTTAGGTTTTGGTTGAGCAGTGGTTTCTTCTTTCCATGTGTAGGAATTCTTGATACTTACTACTTCCAAATTTCAACTAAAATAATTTCTTGACAAGCTATTCACCCTTATTTTGCATATCTCTTCCTTGACTGGTACTGACCTTTACTTTTCTGTGTTCTAGAGCAGGAATTATTGAATATGGGAGAAATGATTAGCAGCTCAGTTCACAGGGGTCTAACAGAGAAAAGTACCATTAAGATGATGGGATGGGGGTGCCTGGGTGGCTCAGTGGGTTAAAGCCTCTGCCTTTCACTCAGAAGTCCTGGGATGGAGCCCCACATTGGGCTCTCTGCTCAGCAGGGAGCCTGCTTCCTCTTCTCTATGCCTACTTGTGATCTCTGTCAAATAAAAAAAATCTTTAAAAAAGAAAAAAAAAAGATGATGGTATGATAGAACTAAGGTTGCTAAACATTATGGTGAAAATGTAATCACTCTTAATAATATTTGTTTGTTTTCTCCCCCATTCAGCATAGTTACTAATACAGAGAAAAATTCATTTCATGGCCATATAACTCTCAACAATTCTATGTCATAAGATGTGGTTCGAGTAGAGAAACTTCAAGAGGTTTTCTTGCTCTAAAATCTTATAATTCTACAACTGGTCTTTAAAATTGTGTGTATTATTCAAAGGAAAAATAGAGAAAAAATAGCCCACAGGAATAGCTATACATTATCACCTTTGAAAAACCCGTTTTCTACTGGTATTTAAAGCAAATATGAATACATCCTTCAGAATGCTTTGGTTTGTGTTAAGAATGTAATGTAACCAAATTCCTGAGATGAAAGCTATTTTCTTAAAAAAAAAAGAAAAAAGGAAAAAAAAAAGAAAAGGAAAGAAAAAAGCAGACCTCAACATTTACATTATCTGGAAAATAACATACAGTATATTCAACTCTGTTAAATGTCTGTGAATGTAAAAATAACGTTCCCTCAGAGTATTGGATAAAATGTAAAAAACAAACAAACAAAAAAACCCAAAACCAACCCAAAGAACCTTCAGTTTGACTCTGAATAGTAAATGTATCCAACAATCTTTAAAGACTTTGTATTCATCAAATACCATTCTGAGCATAGACATGAATGGCAAATAGTGCTATGATCTTTCAGTGGTGGCACAGGAGTTTTGTGGATCATTCTCTCAAGCTGTGACATACCACCAAGGTCAACGATTCAATAGAAAACATCCGTAAGCCGTCAATTATGGAGTGCTTGACTCTAAGCCTATGTCTACCAAAAAAAAAAGAAAGGAAAAAGAGAAACGAAAAAGCAAACACATGTTTGGAGAGCAATAAGCATTTCAGAGTAAGTATTAGAGTCTTAATAAGAGCTTCATACCAGCTTAGCAAAAATTTCCATCTAAGAAGTTTCCATTTCTTAAAACCACCTATTTTAGCCTATTACTGGAGAAATTAAGTCACACTAGTATTTCAGAAATTATTAATGTTGCCTCTCTCTGTGAATTCCGTAAGGCTGGTGAGTAATGAGTGATGTTACCAAGTGAGACAAAAAGGTTAGTTTAAAGTTGGATAAGGGTGATTTTTCAGATTATTAATTCCACAAATAATTTTAGCTTTCAAAAATATCGTTGTAATTTAATGCAGTCATACAATGTAAAGAATATGTGTTAGGGAGAGAATATGGTGCTAATTGTTACAGTATATCTGGAAAGACTCATTTATGGTAAACAGGGTATTAGGGTCCTACTGCCCATTTATTTTATACACAAGATATTCACAGGTGCATGAAATCAAATCTATTTCTGTAAAAAGTACTTAAGATTAGCTTCAAAAATAAAGAGAACTGTCATTTTGTATGTATTGAAAGACAAAAACATCGATGACTTCTGTGTTCTGCCTTTTGTCCCCTTTCTGATTGCCTCAGAGACCTGGAGAGTGATGATCAGATTTTGTGAAGGTGTCTTGGTTCACAGAATACACATTTGAAAATGGTTGGGCAGAGGATCCTGAGAACAACAGACCCCAGCCTTCTAAAGCCCAACCCAGTTTCTTTCAAACCACAAACAGTGAGGACAGTTTACATTATACCAAGAATTACCCAGAAATAGAGTCAACTTTCTTAAGGACTGCCTACTTTCTGTTTTACATCTAAGTCTGAATCTGGTTGCTATAGTAAGGGTGAGTTGGGGACAATCTAATATCAAAAGGGCAGTGGGGACTCATCTGAGGCTTGAGGGTACATGTGTGTAGAGGTAATAGTGGGGGTTGTTTTCTTATGACTCAAATCTCCTTTAGGATGTGAATGACTTTGGACCATCATTAATGAATTTCAGCTTGAAAAAAAGCTTGATGGCGATCCTCATTTTTAAGAGGATTACATTATGTCATATAGTCATATGTATTTTAGGCTAGTTTCCTATGTTGATGGTGGTGGGGAAACACGTGTTTGTATATATGGATGGAATAATTCAGTCTTCTGCTTTTTTTTTTCCATATTTCTTTTTTGTTCTATTTTTGAATTTTCCAATCTATTATCACTAGTAATATATACACATGTGAGCAGCTTGGAATGTGATGGCAAATCTGAGAATCAGAAATTAGAAGTTATTATCTCATCTAGGCTTTATTTGGGGGGGGCAGTGCTTAAGCACCCAGGGGCCTTGGGAAGTGAAGTGATTTGTTCAAAATCATACTGACAGAATTATGGACGCTGTCTTGAGTAAACTAAATCTTCAGGCCCCAATTGTTGCTACTCTATCTTGCAAAATAATGAACTCAAACATCACATAACAATTTTAATGGAATTTAAAATTGCAAGATTGTTACCAATTGAAATACAGTGCTTATGATAATAGAAAAGATACCTTTCAAAGCATATTTGTGGCCCACTAAATGATGTGCCTGCCCTTTATATTTGGCTATTCCCTAGTATCAAAGGCAAATTACTTATTTTGATAATTCATCCTATAATTTACCACTTGAGGGTGGATTATTTTGAGTCAACTGGCATAATTCATTCAAGTTCTATAGTCAAGTCTTTAAAACATAAAATACATCCTTTCAATGACTTGATTACTGAGATCAAAACAATTATATTGGTTAACACAGTGAAAATGGGATCATGAAGACATCTAGAGTGTACACCTCAAAAAAAATGTATTCTTTGTGCTTTATGATATCACAGAGATTCAGCCAGATTCATGACTCTAAGAGCAACAGAATCCAGTCATTTCTAGCTTTACAGGTCACTGAGTTTTATGATGACATCAGAAGCAGGAAAAGCTTGTCTTCCTCATAAGATAGTCTATGATCAGATGTATGACTATGCTGTTAGAAATATTTTTTGCTGCAGTGTCCTTATTAGAAGAGTAATAAAGTGAACCACCTTGTCATATATACATATATGTATGAATTAAATGGAAACCCTGACATTTCATATTTCATACTTTTTAATGTATGAAATGAATTTATGTTGTATGTTGTAAATACATATAATGTTGTAAATATGTATGAAAATAACCATATGCAGTGTTTTCTTTTGTAAATCTAAATAGCCTGTCGCTTTTCAATTTTCCTGATTTGTAGAAGAAAACGATTGCAGGCCTCCTTAAAATCACTTGCCCTGTTTCTTCTTTGATGAATTTTATTTTTTTTCTTGCAAGGCTATTGCTGATTGAACCATTAAAACTTAATTTGTGGATAAATCTTTATTTTTTCCTTGGTCTTCTGTCCAAACTGCCAAGTAATCATTAAGGTAAAAATGGGCATCAATTCAGAATTTTCAAGTATCTATTATGTATTATCTCTGGCTACTTATCTATTTATTTATCATATTTCTAGCTAGTATCTTTCTTGATTTTTATTGAGAAAGATGTAGAAATATTTTTGAAGCTGTTTACTCTAAAACTACTTATATATGTGCATAATATAGGTTCTTGTTAATAACTGTATTTTACATATACTTTGAAAGGTGTTTGATGTAATACAGTTACTTTTTTAGCAAAATATAATCACTGCTGTCATGGGACACTGTAATACAATATATTGACAGCTTTAGGTAATTGAAGGCTGGGGAACTTTTTGATGATTTCCTTAGCTTTTGGGAGATCATTTTCACTCTTGCTGTGCTGAACAATCTTCTTCTAGATCTTTTTCCACCAACCAGAGTATGTGCTTACACTACAGTATAAAGGATTTATGTTGTGTATTAAAAACTCTGTCGGATTTCTCAACATTATCTGTAGTAATATCAAATGCTTAGATAGTACTTACTATATTCCAGACACTATTTCTTTACCTAAATAAATTCATTTAATCCTGACAACAACCATATGAGGAAAGTGGTATCAGTAGTACCATTATCCTCATTTTACTGATGAGGAAACTGAGATACAGAGAGATTAAGTTACTAGTTCACAGCTCTATAGCTTGTGTGCATAATCTTGCTCCTAACCAGTCTGCCAATGGTTAATAAAGCACTTTGCCTTTGATTCTTGTTGTATTTCTCTTAGTTGAGTATACCTAGGTTATACCCTCAGTAAGTTGATGAGGTCATTGAGGCTCAGAAATATGTAACGGTGTGCTCATCATTACTCACTCCATCAAAGGAATAACTGAGAGCCCAGGTATACATTGTCAACAGCGAAAGATCGTTTAGGTTTGGGGTAACATAAACACACATTTGCCAAAGATGGTTTCGTTAATCCATCCTGCTCCCTTGAGACAGAAGTCAGAATGAATAGTGTACTCCCTCTCTCTTACTATGCTTTGTACAACTTAAAAAATTCATTTTTGGAGATAATAAGAGCCATCCTTTCTGTGAATCTAAATAGTAGCTTTACTTAGGTTAGGGTTGAGAGGATAAGTGGTATGGATGATTAGTAAAACTTAGCCTTGTCCTTTTATGATCCTGGAATTTTTTTTTCCAATTAGCACAATTTTCACTTTTCCTTTTGCTGTAGTATGAATACAGAGGTGACCTTACACTTTTTTTTTTCATTTATTTATATAATTCAGAATGAAATTTGCATCTCAGCCTCATCACTACACTGCTAACCTGTGACTCCTGTGTTATTTAGGACACATGAGAAAATTATCTGCATGACTAATTTTTTTTTTTTTTACCTTAATTGTGCTTGGCTAGTTCTTAATTGTGCTTGACTAGTTCTTGACAACATATAGTTAATAGAATTTGGACATGACACCCTGAGCTGGCACTGACTGACTGCATTCATTCTGGGTTTGTCTTCTTTTCCTTTCTTTCCTTTTTTTTTTCTTCAACAGAGAGCAGCAAGGTGAGACAGAGGAAGAGAATCTTGAGCAGGTTGCATGTTCAGTGCAGAGCCCAACACAGGGCTCAATCTCATGACCATGAGATCATGATCTGAGCTGAAATCAAGAGTCAGGCACCTAACTGGCTGAGCCACCCAGGCACCCCTTGTCTCCATTTCTAAACTTACCACCTATCTTTTCTTTCTTCTTTTTTTATTTTTTTGTTTTTGAGAGAGAGGAAAAAAAAGTATGCACATGTGCAGAAGCAGGAGGGAGGGGTGGAGGCAGAGGGAGAAGCAAGTACCCCGCTGAGCAGGAAGCCTAATGTGGGGCTCCATCCCAGCACCCTGGTATCATGACCTGAGCCAAAGATCGATGCTTAACTGAGTGAGCCACTCAGGCTCCCCACTACCTGTCTTTTAAATTCTGATTGCAATTTCAAAAATTACCTTAAGAATAACTTCTTTATATAAGTTATTTGTAGGTCTTGGTTACAAGCCCTTTATCTGAATGTCATTTGCAAATATCTTCTCCAGTTCTATTAAAAAATAGAGCTACCCTACAAACCAGTGATTGCACTACTAGGTATTTACCACAAATACACAGCCGTAGTGAAAAGAAGGGGCACAGGCAACCCAATGTTCATAGTAGCAACGTCCACAATAGCCAAACTGTGGAAGGAGCCTAGATGCGCTTCACCAGATGAATGAATAAAGATGTAGTACATATATGTAATGGAATATTACTCAGCCATCGAAAAAATGAATACCCACCATTTGCATTGACATGGATAGAATTGGAGGGGATTATGCTAAATACAATAAGTCAAGAAGAGAAAGATAATTATCATATGGTTTCACTCATATGTGAAACATAAGGAATAGGGCGGAGGACTATAGGGGAAGGGAGAGAAAATGGAATGGGAAAAAATCAGAGAGGAAGACAAACCATGAGAGACTCTGGACACCAGGGAGAAAAACTGAGGATTACAGAAGAGAGGGGTATGGTGAGATGGGGTAACTGGGTGATGGGTATTAAGGAGGGCACATGGTGTGATAAGCACTGGGTATTATATGCAACTAATGAATTGTTGAGAACTACATAAAAAACGTATGATGTACTATATGCTGGCTAACTGCACATAATAAAAATGAGGGAAGAAAATAGTAATCAAAAAAGTTGATTTTTTAAATTATTTTTATCAATAAATAATGTATTAATTGCACCAGGGGTACAGGTCTGTGAATTCTCAGGCTTACAGACTTCACAGCACTCACCATATCACATACCCTCCCCAATGTATATAACCCAAACACCCTCTCCACCCCCGTCCTCCTAACAACCCTCAGCCTGTTTTGTAAGATTAAGAGTCTCTTATGCTTTGTCTTTCTCCTGATCCCATCATGTTTCATTTTTTCCTTCCCTAATCCCCAAATCGCTCACTCTGCCTCTCAAATTCCTCATATCTGGGAGATCATATGATAATTCTCTTTCTCTGATAGACTTTCTTCACTCAGCATAATACTCCTTGGTTCCATCCACATCATTGCAAATGGCAAGATTTCATTTCTTTTGATAGCTGCATAGTATTCCATTATGTATATGTACCACATCTTCTTTATCCACTCATCTATTGATGGACATCTAGATTCTTTCCATAGTTTGGCTGTTGTGGACATTGCTGTTATAAACATTTGGGTGCACATGCCCCTTCGGATCACTACATTTGTATCTTTAGGGTAAAGACCCAGTAGTACAATTGCTGGGTCGTAGGGTAGCTCTATTTTCAACTTTTTGAGGAACCTCCATGCTGTTTTCCAGAGTGGTTGCACCAGCTTGCATTCCCAACAGTGTAGGAGGGTTCCCCTTCCTCTGCATCCTAGCCAGCATCTGTCATTTCCTGACTTGTTAATTTTAGCCATTCCGACTGGCGTGAGGTGGTATCTCATTGTGGTTTTGATTTGTATTTCCCTGATGCTAAGTGATGTTGAACACTTTTTCATGTGTCTGTTGGCTGTCTGGATGTCTTCTTTGCAGAAATGTCTGTTCATGTCCTCTGCCCATTTCTTGATTGGATTATTTGTTCTTTGGGTATTGAGTTTGAAAAGTTCTTTTTAGATTTTGGATACTAGCCCTTTATATGTCATTTGAGAATATTTTCTCCCCTTCTGTCCTTTGTTTTTTGGTTTTGTTAACAGTTTCCTTTGCTGTGAAAAACATTTTGATCTTGATGAAGCCCAGTAGTTCATTTTTGCCCTTGTTACTCTTGACTTTGGCGATGTTTCCAGGAAGAAGCTGCTGTGGCTGAGGTTGAAGAGGTTCCTGCCTGTGTTTTCCTCAAGGATTTTGATGGATTATTTTCTCACATTGAGGTCTTTCATCCATTTTGAGTCTATTTTTGTGTGTGGTCTAAGGAAATGGTCCAGTTTCATTTTTTTGCATGTGACTGTCCAATTTTCCCAACACCATTTTTTGAAGAGACTGTCTTTTTTCCATTAGAAATTCTTTCCTCCTGTGCTGAAGATTATTTGACCATAGAGTTGAGGGTCCATTTCTGGGCTCTACATTCTGTTCCATTGATCAATGTGTGTTTCTGTGCCAGTACCATGCTGTCTTGATGATTATTGCTTTGTAATAGAGCTTGAAGTCTGGAATTGTGATGCCACCAACTTTGGCTTTCTTTTTCAACATCCCTTTTGCTATTCAGGGTCTTTTCTAGTTCCATATAAATTTTAGGATTATTTGTTCCATTTTTTGAAAAAAAAAAAAAAAAGATTGTATTTTGATAGGGATTGTATTAAATGCATAGATTGTTTTGATAGCATAGACATTTTCACAATATTTGTTCTTCCAATCGATGAGCATGGAATGTTTTTCCATTTCTTTGTGTCTTCCTCAATTTCTTTCATGAGTAGTTTTTGGTTTTCTGAGTACAGATTCTTTGCCTCTTTGGATAGGTTAATTCCTAGATATCTTATGGTTTTGGGTGCAGTTGTAAATCGGATCAATTCCTTAATTTCTTTTTCTTCTGTCTTGCTGTTGCTGCAAAGAAATGCAACTGATTTCTGTGCATTGATTTTATATTCTGACACTTTCCTGAATTCCTGTAAGAGTAATAGAAGTTTTGGAGTGGAGTCTTCTGGGTTTTCTAAATAAAGTATCCTATCATCTGCAAAGAGTGAGAGTTTGACTTTTTCTGTGCTGATTCAGATGCCTTATATTTCTTTTTGTTGTCTGATTGCTGAGGCTAGAACTCCTAGTACTATGTTGAATAGCAGTAGTGACAATGGACATCCTTGCTGTGTTTCTGACCTTAGGGGAAAAGCTCTCAGTTTTTCCCATTGAGAATGATATTTGCTGTGGGTTTTTTCATAGGTAGCTTTGATGATATTGAGGTATGTACCCCCTATCCCTACACTCTGAAGAGTTATGATCAAGAAAGAATGCTGTACTTTGTCATATGCTTTTTAAGCATCTATTGAGAGTATTGTATGGTTCTTGTTCTTTCTTTTATTAATGCATTGTATCACATTTATTGATTTGCATATGTTGAACAATAGTTGCAGCCCAGGAATGAATCCTACTTGGTTGTGGTGAATAGTCCTTTTAATGTACTGCTGAATCCTATTGGCTAGTATTTTAGTGAGAATTTTCACATCTGTGTTCTTCAAGGATATTGATATGTAATTCTCCTTTTTGGTGGGGTCTTTGTCTGGTTTTGGGATCAAGGCAATGCTGGCCTCATTAGGTGAGTTTGGAAGTTTTCCTTCTATTTCTGTTTTTTGGAACAGTTTCAGGAGAATTGGAATTAGTTCTTCTTTAAATGTTTGGCAGAATTCCCCTGGGAAGATGTCTGGCCCTGGGCTCTTGTTTGCTGGGCAATTTTTGATGACTTCTTCAATCTCCTTACGTTATGGGTCTATTCAGGTTTTATATTTCTCCTGGTTCAATTTTGGTAGTTTATATGTCTCTAGGAATGTATTCATTTCTTCCAGATTGTCAAATTTGCTGGCGAATAGTTGCTCATAATATGTTCTTATAATTGTTTGCATTTCTTTGGTGTTGGTTGTGATCTCTACTCTTTCATTCATGATTTTATTTATTTGGGTCCTTTCTATTTTCTTTTTGATAAGTCTGGCCAGGGGTTTATCAATCTTATTATCTTTTAAGAACCAGCTTCTAGTTTCGTTGATTTGTTCTAATGTTCTTTTTGTTTCTTTTTCATTGATTTCTGCTCTGATCTTTAGGATTTCACTTCTCCTATTGGTTTAGACAGTTGTGTTTTCATTTTCACTTGTTTCCATGAATTTTTAAAAATTCTTTTTAAATTTCCTGGTTGACCCATTCATTCTTTAGTAGGATGCTCTTTAGTCTCCATGTACTAGAATTCTTTCCAGCTTTCCTCTTGTGATTGAATTTAAGTTTCAGAGCATTGTGGACTGAAAATATGCAGGGAATTATCCCAATATCTTGGTGCCAGTTGAGACTTGATTTGGAACTCAGGATGTGATCTATGCTGGAGAATGTTCCATATGCACTAGAGAAGGGTTTGTATTCTGTTGCTTTGGGATGGAATGTTCTGAATATATCTGTGATGTCCATCTGGTCCAGTGTTTCTTTTAAAGCCTTTATTTTCTTGTTGATCTTTTGCTTAGATTATATGTCCATTTCAGTGAGGTGGATGTTAACATCCCCTGCTATTACTATATTATTGTTGTTGTGTTTCTTTAGTTTCTTTTTTTTTTTTTTGAAATTAATAGTTTTATATAATTGGCTGTTCCCATGTTAGGGGCATAAATATTTAAAATTGTTAGATATTTTTGGACAGACCCTTTAAGTATGATATGATGTCCTTCCTTATCTCTTATTATAGTCTTTGGCTTAAAATCTAATTTATCTGATATAAGATTTGGTACTCCAGCTTTCTTTTGATGTCCATTAGCATGGTAAATTGCTTTCCATGCCGTCACTTTAAATCTGGAGGCATCTTTGGGTCTAAAATGAGTTTCCTGTAGAGAGCATATTGATGGGTCTTGTTTCTTTATCCATTCTGATAGTTTGTGTCTTTTAATTGGGACATTTAGCCCATTTACATTCAGGGTAACTATTAAAAGTTATGAATTTAGTGCCATTTTATTGCCTGTAAGGTGACTGCTACTGTATGTTGTCTTTGTTCCTTTTTGGTCTGTTACTTTAAGACTCTCTTTGCTTAGAATATTCCTTTCAATATTTCCTATAGGGCTGATTTGTTGTTTGCAAATTCTTTTAATTTTTATTTGTCCTGGAAGCTTTTTCTCTCTCCTCTATTTTCAGGGACAGCCTAGCTGAATATACTATTCTTGACTGAATATTTTTCTCATTTAGTGCTCTAAGTGTATCATGTCAGTGTTTTCTGTGGATAAGTCTGTGGATAAGTCTGCTGCCAATCTAATATTTCTACCATTGTATGTTACAGACCTCTTGTCCTGACTTGCTTCCAGGATGTTCTCTCTGTAACTTAGACTTGTAAGTTTTACTGTTAGATGACAGTGTGTTCACCTATTTTTATTGATTTTCAGGGTGGTGCACTGTGCCTACTGGATTTTGATGCTTGTTCCCTTTGCCATATTAGGAAAATTCTCTATTATAATTTGCTCCAGTATACGTTCTGCCCCCCCCTTCTTCTTCTCCCGGGATCCCAATTATTATAATATTGTGTCATCTTATGGTATCACTTATCTCTCGAATTCTCCCCTCATGATCTGATAGTTTGTCTCTCTTTTGCTCAGCTTCTTCATTTGCCATCATTTGGTCTTCTCTATCACTAATTCTCTCTTTTCTGCCTAATTTTTCATAGCCACAAGAGCCTCCATTTTTTTACTGCACTTCATTAAAAGCTTTTTACATTTCAACTTGGTGAGATTTTACTTCTTTTATTTCTTGAAAGGGTTTCTCTAATGTCTTCCATGCCTTTTTTGTGCCCAGCTAGCATCTTGAGAATTGTCTTTCTGAACTGTAGTTCTGACATATTACCTATGTTCATATTGATTAGGTCCCTAGCCATTGGTACTGCGTTTCTGTATCTTCTTTTCTTTGTGGTGAGTTTTTCTGCCTTGTCATTTTATCGAGATGAAAATATATGAATGAGAGAATAAAATATTAAAAGGGTGGCAAAGACATCAGAAAAGTACACGTAACCAAATTAGAAGATATCCAAAATTGGGGGAAGAAGAAAGGGGAAAAAAGAAACAAGAATAAAAAATTAAAAATTATACATATATATGTATAATTATATATATATATATATATATATATATATATATATATCCAAATATATATATTAGATTGGTGAATAGAACAGAGCCTGAACTTGATTTTGGATGTGTTTTGGTCTCAGAAGAAGCTACCTCCCAAAATTTTAAGAAGGAAAAACATATATATACAAAAATAAGGGTAAACATGTTGAAGGGGTAGAATATGACTGTAAAGATGAAAGTTAAAAAAGATTCTAAAAAGGGAATTAATAAGTTGGTTGGAAAAGGAAAGAGAAAAAGAGGAGGGAGTGTGCTTAGCCTGGGAACTAGAACAAAACCATGTGCTAGATTAGGGTATATTCTGATCTATTAGAAGAAATTGTATCCCAAATTTTTTTAGGAAAAAAAAAACTATATGTAGACAAAAAAATAAGGTTAAATACAATGAAGGGATAAAATATGACTATAACAATTAAGGTAAAAAAAATTTTTGGAAAGATATTGTTAAGATAAACTAGTTTAAAAATGCTAGAAGAGGAAAGAGGAAATGTTAAAAAAGTAGAATAAGAAAAAAATAAAATTAAAAAAATTTAACCTTGCAAGACTAAAGGATCATGGGGAAAAAGCCATGAATTCTATGGGTTGCTTTCCCCTAGCTCTGGAGTTCCACTGTTCTCCTTGATCATGGAGCTTGGTTTTGGCTGGATGTTTTTGCTGATCTTCTGGGGGAGGGGCCTGTTGTAGTGATTCTGAAATGTCTTTGCCCTAGGCAGAATTGCACCGCCCTTGCCAGGGACCAGGCTAAGCAATCTGCTCCAGTTTGCTCTTGGAGCTTTTGTTCCCTGAACACTTTCTGTAGAGCTTTGGAAGACGGGAATGAAAATGGAGTCCTCCCAATCTCTGGCTGGGAGGAGCTGAGAGGTTGGGCCCCACACCCCAGTGTGCCCTCAGAGATAAGCAGTCAATCTCTCTTGTCTCCCTGGTCTCCGGCCGCACTCTGTGCTCACCTGGCCTGTGACCGAGTGTTTCTTTCTCTGGCGCATTGCCCCCTTTGGAGTGTCCCAACCCAGCAGATTCCTGCCGCACTGCTCTTCCTGTAGCAGAAAGCAGAGTGTCCCCGGATCTGCCACTTGTGGGGTCCCTGCTCAAAGAGCAGTGGTCCTACTGTGCCTTGGATTATGGTTTAAGGTAACCCCGATCTGAAAGCTCACTTTTTGGCTCTGTCTTTGTAGTTGGCTTGCCCACTCTGATACTTGGGAGCTCTGCCACACTCAGGCACACCCAATCTTTCCATGACCCCACAGGACCTGAGACTATCTTGCTCTACCCCTGCTTAGCCTCTGGAGCGATGTCCCTCAGTAGAGCAAACTCCTAAAAGTTCTGATTTTTTGCTCTGTTGCTCTGCTGCTTGCTGGGCACAGGCCACTCCCTTGTGGTCTAACTTCCTGTCCCTTTGGATTCACTTCCCCACACTCCTACCTTTCAGAAAGTGGTTCATTTTCTGTTCCTAGAATTGCTGCTCTTCTTCTCTTCTATCTCCTGTTGAGTTTGTAGGTGTTCGAAATGGTTTGATACTTATATAGCTCAACTTCTGGGATCTGATGTCATTTCAGTCTGCTACTCCTCCACCATCTTGCCTCTCTTGATTTTTATTTTAATTTTTTATTGTCATATCCTCCAGTGCCGGCTATTATAGAGTTCATACTTACATAGTGCTAGGCTTTTAGAAACTGTATCAGGAACTCCTGTTTGTGACAACATGGATGGACTTTGAGGGCATTATGCTAAGTGAAATAAGTCAGATAGAGAAAGACAAATACTGTATATATTACTCTTATATGTGGAAACTAAAAAAAAAAAAAAGTGTGAAGGCGGTATTCTACCTATGTGTGGGATTAAAAAAAAAATGCATAACGTTGGTCAAAAGGTACAAACGTCCAGTTATAAGATAAGTAAGTTCTGGGTATGTTATATACAACATGGTGACTAATTAACAATACTATATCATATATTTGGATGTTACTAGAAATTATATCTTAAAAGTTCTCATCATAAAAAAAAATTGTAACTCTGTATGATGATGTGCCAGACTTATGTCAATCATTCACAGTATATATG
The DNA here is from genome assembly GCF_022355385.1 of Mustela nigripes. Classification (NCBI taxonomy): domain Eukaryota; kingdom Metazoa; phylum Chordata; class Mammalia; order Carnivora; family Mustelidae; genus Mustela; species Mustela nigripes. The sequence continues at coordinate 38,094,886 of NC_081571.1, read as the reverse complement.
TATATTGAATCATTGTGTTGTACACCTAAAAATAATATGATGTTATGTCTCAAATTAAATCTCAACAAAATTTGGCACCTGGGTGGCTCAGTCCATTAAACAGCCACTTTTGGCTCAGGTCATGATCCCAGGGTACTGTTCTCAAGTCCTGAATCGGCGATCCTGCTCAGTGGGGAGCCTGCCTCTCCCTCCGCCTCTGCCCATCCCTCTTCTGCTTTCCCCCACACTCATGTGAATGCTTTGTCTCTCTCTCTCAAATGAATAAACTCTTAAAAAAACCCAACTCAACAAAATAAAATAAAACCGTCAAAATCATAGAAGCAGGGAGTATAATGATGGTTGACAGGGTTGAGGGGTAGGGTTAAAATAAGCAGGTATTGCTTAAAGGGTACAGACCTTCAGTTAAGGAAGATGAATGAGTTCTGGAGAGCTAATATACAGCATGTTGATGAGAGTTAGCAAAACTGTTTGGCATACTTGAAATTTACTAAATTTACTTGAAATTTACTTAAATCAGGACTTGAATTTTAGTTTTTTCTTCTCTTCCTCTTATTACTGGGCAAAATAGTGACAAAGTTGACTTTTAACTACCTTACAGATAGTGCAAGTTTTGCAGGTGTGATTTCATCTTTATAGACACGCCAACAAAGCTCTATAAAGATTCTTAAAAATTATTTGAGAAGAACACATTAGGATGCTTATGTTTACTAACCAACAATCAAAAATGCTAATGTGCAGAGGATCAGGGAAAGCAGCTTTATTTCATATAACCTAGTGTGTTAAAGGAAGTGATAACTTTCTGATGGATTCTTGACATGTAGCCTACTCTTGGAAGGTTTTGATTATATAAGAGTAAGCTTGATTTCTCTGAAAATTTATATTTCCACAGAGAAAATTTTCAGGTTCTTTTCCCATGGGAGAGAGACTGGACAAATATAACAAACCTTTAAATTATTATTTTTTATTCCAGTACTGCCAGAAAGCTTCCATACAACAACGTGCTCTATGTGCAATATGGTTCTATATAGCAAGGCTAAATAATCAAGGAAAAGGAGAAGAAAATAAGACTTACTTAGAAATGGGGGAATGGCATTAATGGTTTCAAAGTGGGGATTTGGTGTTATCCTTTGTTGAGTTCGATCTATAAATATTATATTAAAGAATTTTAATATTATTGTATTAACATAGCAATTAATTGTATAGCTATCTGCATATAAACCAATATGGCTGCATCAAACAGGCTACATTCTCATCATTTTGTGGATGGTAACACAGACTTAGTTTTCTGAAGAGGGAAACCATAAAAATATGGCCCTGATGCAAATCGGAATAGGGTTCTCATTTTCACCTCATGTAATAGTATTTATTTTGACTCTGTATTTCTTAATACTAGTCTTAAAAATGATGATAATGGGATGCTTGGGTGGTTCAGTCGAGTAAGCATCCAACTCTTGGTTTTGGCTCATGTCATGATATTAGGTTTGTGGGATTGAGCCTGGGTTAGGCTCTGCAATCAGCACAGATTCTGCTTAAGATTCTCTATTCCTCTCCCTCTGTCCCTCCTGCTCATGCTCTCTCTCTCTTTCTCTCAAGTAAATAAATAAATAAATCTTATTTTTTTAAAAATGATGATTGCATGTGTTTTAGTGTAAACTCACACATAAATACTCCAGATACTGAGACCTGTAAAAATAAATCCTGCATCTGAACTTATCATTGGATAAAGTAACTAAGAGTGCTTTTTTGTTTTTGAGAAGATGTTTGTTGCTGGTTCTGAATTCCCATATTAACCACAGGGCACTCAGAATTTCATTTATGCCTAATGGTAGTTATAGAGATGGTAGCTGTACAGTATAAAAGGAGCTTGCCTTTGCTTCTCTTCTGGCCTTCTTGGGCACTGGAATGATTTTATATTACTCAAAAATTATCAAAGTTGTCCAGTAATTGGCAAGAGATGTGCTTAGAGTTTTAACTGGCAAATGGTAGCTGTTGCCACATGAACTGGTTATAGTTAAGAATGCCAAAAAGAGCGCTGTAGTGTAGCTGGATTCCCTGACTCCCATGCTATGGACTGCAGAGAGTTTGGAAATAGAAAGAAAGAAAGAGAGAGAGAAAGAAAAAAGGCTTGCTTCGCATACTGTAAAGCAATGTCTTTTGGACACAAGGTGATAGATTTTTTGGGAATCAGGGATGGGGAGAAGTTCTATAGGTACTTAAAATTTCAATGTAAAACATAAAGAGTGGGTGGATGTTGAGTTTTTGTGATTTTTGTTTTTTAAAAACTTGAAGTTTCTTTTGTTTCTTACCTTCCCCTCCCCCATTTGCCTTTTGTTCATTTTCATTCCCTCCTCTGATATGGAAAGTCACAGTTCAGGTGCAGCAGTCTAAATCATCTAAAGCAAATCAGGCCAGAAATGGGCTGATAATGAAGGGCAAAAAAAAAAGTGTGCTTGCTTTTTTACCAGTGAATCATCAGTGTGACAATGGAGTCTAAAGATTCTATTAGCATTACAGAAGCTCTCAGGAAGCAATCTACTTTTTCTCTCAAAAATTTTCACTCTAGTAATATAGAACCTTGATTATTAATTGAGATTGGTGTAGCTGAAGCTCAGCATGTTGATTTTTTTCCTTTTTTTGTTTTTTTGTTTTGTTTTCTTCAAAGAACTTTTGCAGTGGTTATTCTATTTACAGTTTCTGTCTCCATATCTTATAAATTAGAATTTTCTTTCATTTGATTACTCAATAAATATTCATGTAATGCCTACTATGTGTCAGATACTCTACTGGGTGCTAGGTGTAGATATGAAAATAAATGCCTTTCTAGAACAGCACTGATTTTCCATGTTTACCCTAATTATGCTGTGTACAACTATTCAAAAACACATCTTCTTTGAATGTTCAGTGTGTGGTGACCACTGTGCCAGGTGGTTTCTAATTTATGCGTTATGTGAAAGTGCCCAACTCACTTGGCGAAACCTACAGCTCTTTCTTATAAAGGTACTGTTGAAAGTAAGTTGTTTGGGATTTTGATATTTAATGAATTAAATAATTTTATAAATAGTAGTTAAATACTCAGGATATATCCAACATGTAATTTAACTGATAAATATTAGCACTAAAATATAGTAAAATACAGTACTGTCTTCCTAGTTTCAGATAGAGTTCCAGCTCCACATCCCGTCTGGCCCCTAGCAATTTTAGAGGACAGAGAATAAGACTTTCAATCTGAGAACCATTCACAATGAATTATGCATGATTGATAACTGTCTTTGTGTTAATTTAATGTGAGAAGGAAGCAGACAGCAAGGAAATGAGGGAGTGGAAAAATAAATGTATTTGTGAAGAAAAGAAGGCATCAGTAAAAAGGTTTTAAATTTCATATTGTCTTGATCATATTATGGTGCCTGACCCTTTTCCCCACACTGTAGATGAGCTGTCATTTGCACATTTCCTTGCAGTGTGCCAAACATTTGGGGAGTAAGTATAGAGAAAAGGAGTAATTTCAGTTTCTCTAATGCTAAATTGGATAAGACATTATTTGTTTTGAACATGCAGTTCTGAGTAAGAGGAAATGATAGAATTGAAGTTACCCAGGGATTTTTTTCTCAAAAGTTAATATGATTATTAGGAATCAGGGAGCGATCCATGTGAGGATCTTCCCTAGGTTTTTAAATCTTGTGGGTGTGAAGGAGGAATCTCCCAAATGGAACAGTTCTAAGGGGAGGAGGAGGCTGTGGACTCTTCTCACCATAGATGTGTACACAATCCTGCATATACAAACACAACGTATAGGCAGACATACCTTCCTTTTGATCTGGTTATTTCTGTGGTAAGGCTCTGTGGTGGATAGCTGTTGATTCTGCCATCCCAATGTTCATTCCTCCTTCATCAATCAGGATCTGACTTCCTATAGGGCAACCCCTCCTACTCAATGGTGCTGACCAGTATCCCCCTCTCTTTCTGTCAGTACTTGCTGTGGGCAAATGATCCAGGCAGGGCCAGTTTGCATATTCTCTCTCCACTGGATTAAATAGTTCAGGGATAAACACATGCCCCAAACCTAGCCAGTGAGGTTCAATTCTTGTACTTTCTTTTGAGCTCAAAATAAAAAAGACTCTTTTCCTAATAAAATGTTTAAGATGATATAAACAGAGAGCTACTAAGGGCCTTGAGTATAGACAAAAGTAACATGAGAGTAAGGTCCCCCAGAGAGAAGTAGATCAGAGAAAAAGGATAACATTTGAATTTTTTATGGAAGTATAATTGGCATATGACATTATATTTGAATCTTGATGATGTTACTGGAGACATTGGATCAAGCAATTCCCGAAGCCATTTCTTGGATCTTTTGTTCATATGAACCAATTACCTTTTTTTTTTTTTTCTGTTAAGTTAGAGTAAGTCGGGTTTCACTCTCTTGTAATAGGGAAAATTTTAGACTTAAACACAGTGAAAGCTTGTTGGGATTTTTCTCCTCAGATGGTTTTTCCCCATTTTTTCCCCCAGTTGCTATTGAGAAACCAGCACAGAATTCTTTAACTAGTTTCATACTTGCATCCTGTAAGTCCTTCTCTGAAATGACTTTGATCCCTCAGAAGATAAAGTTCCACCAAGGCAAAACAAATTGCACAAGGGCTTATTTTTCAATTTGGTTAAGGCAAAATTACCTTTTTCTCTTACCTTGTATGATGCATAGAGAAGGAAAAGCATTTTTGAAGTGTATTTAGGGTGCATCTGTACATGCTTATATATATATTTTTTTAATTTTTTATTTTTTATAAACATATATTTTTATCCCCAGGGGTACAGGTCTGTGAATCACCAGGTTTACACACTTCACAGCACTCACCAAAGCACACACCCTCCCCAATGTCCATAATCCCACCCCCTTCTCCCAACCCCCCTCCCCCCAGCAACCCTCAGTTTGTTTTGTGAGATTAAGAGTCACTTATGGTTTGTCTCCCTCCCAATTCCATCTTGTTTCATTGATTCTTCTCCTACCCACTTAAGCCCCCATGTTGCATCACCACTTCCTCATATCAGGGAGATCATATGATAGTTGTCTTTCTCTGCTTGACTTATTTCGCTAAGCATGATACGCTCTAGTTCCATCCATGTTGTCGCAAATGGCAAGATTTCATTTCTTTTGATGGCTGCATAGTATTCCATTGTGTATATATACCACATCTTCTTGATCCATTCATCTGTTGATGGACATCTAGGTTCTTTCCATACATGCTTATATTTTACAGTAGCTTTGCTTTTCCAACTTTTTGTCTTGTATCCATCACCTCCTACACATATGGAATTGCTCATAATTATGTCATCCTTACCTCAAATTCAGTATGCCCATGTGGGATCCCTTTTTTTTTTTCCTTTAAACATAATGCTCCTCCTGTTTTCTGTTTTAATTGTGCCTCCATCATTCAACCCTTTAGACACACTAGAAATGGAGGAGCTGAGCTTGAAAGTGTCTGGTCTTACTGTCTTAATCAACTTGGCTGCTAACACAAAATACCAAGAACTGGGTGATTTAAACAATTGACATTTATTTTTCAGAGTTCTGGGGTCTGGGAAGTCCAAGATCAAGGTGCATTGCAAATTCAGTTCCTAGTGAGAGCTCTCTGACTTGCACATGGCCACTTCTTGCTGCGTCCTTACATAAGGTTGAGAGAGAGAGAGATTTGGTCTCTCTTTCTCTTCTGGTACAGACACAAATGTCATCATGGGACATCACCTTCATGATCTCAACTAAATCTAATGACCATTGATCTGCTCATCTCCATCTTTATTACCACTGTTCTCACTCTGGTCCTTGTCATCTCTTAGCTCAATAATCATAAATTCCAATTTGGTCTCATCACCTGTCATGTTTCACTAATATATATTTCCCAGATTAAAGCCATTTTAGTATATCCAGAATGCAATTCTAAGCATATTAATCCTTTGCTTAAAATTATTCAGTGGGTTTCACAAATCCTTTGGCAAAATATAATATATATATGTGGCTTGATCTGTATCTACCTATTCATCTCATGTGATACCATTTCATAGATTACTTTTCACACCCTGACAGTCCTGAGATACTATTCAAACACACACACACCCTGTTGTTTCTCATATCTGTGATTAGTGATTCTCTTCTGCTGGAACTTCATTCTTTCATAATGCTCTTCATTTGACTAACTCCCTGGTCTTGGAGAAGTCAAAGAGATCTATTTCTCCATTTTCACCTGTTTCACTGTGCATCCCCCACTCATTTGGCTGATGACTCTGTGTAAGACAGTATTAGAATTTATTCGTTAAACTACTGTTTTCTCCTCTAGGTTTCTTGTTCCTCGATGACAGGATCCATATCCTACTTTAATTTTTACCTCCAGCATCTACTGCAATATCCAACACAATGTATGACTTCATTGTAGTTAACTGAAATTCTAATTCTCTTTAAAACTCAATAATTTATCATGTGAAGCATTTATGTATATAATCAATTATTTACATATTCTTTATAATTGATGGGCTTGATTAACTTAGAATGGATCTTATGACATGATAATTATTAAGCAGAAGTGTGAGAGATAGACCAAGTTTGATCTTCAACTGAAACATCCCTCAGCACTTTGTAAATCTGAATTATCAACAAAATACTAAAATTGTAAGGTGAAATGAATAAAAGAAAAGAATGAATGAAATGAATATCAAAGAGGTAAGAGCAGCATGAAGGTGATAATCTTATTAAAGGGAGTTGGTATAGCCCAAAGAACCATGCATCAGGCTAATGAGAACTTTTAAGTAATTTTGGGTCTCTTATTAGTTTGGATCTAAGACAATTGCAGAAATTTGTTAAACTGCTATCATGTCCTTCCTTTAATAATATTTTTCCAAGAAAGAACATAATTTGAAAAAATAACATCTCTATCACCCTTGTTATAGTCCCCTTTCCCTTAAATCTATAGCAGCTTTTCTAAAAGTGAGTAATTATACTGAGACAGAAAAGGATAGTGGGTATAAGTATGGATTTTTTGTAACAGACTAGTCCTGAGTCTTACTGGTTCTATTAATTCTAGCAAATTCTTAATTTAGCTAAGCTTCAATTTCTTCATCTGCAGACGGGTAACAATGGTACCTACCTCCTACAGTTGTTATGATGATTAAATGATATAAGTGACATGCTTTATGTGGTTCATGGTACATTATTTCTAGTAAGTTACCTGGTAAAAGTCAAAGAAATTTGAAAATCGTTAGCTAACTGAGTTAAGGAGAATTCTTTACTGTATGATTTCCCAGAACTTTTAATATGCTAATGTATATATTGAATTTCTATGGAGGGGAATGGGTTATGTAATATTTTCCTTGCTTGTGCAACAATGGCTCTTTTATTGTAGAACATATCACGAAACTACTGCTTCATGCTACTCACTTGAGTGATGCTGTTTTAGGTGAGTATTTAGTAAACTAAAATAGAATGAGAATAATAAATAAAGGAAAATAGCACAAGGAAGACAGTGAAAGCAAAAAACAATGCTAGAGTTACTAGCTTAGAACAAATAGATTTATTAATAAACTTCCATATGTATATGCTGGCTGTCTTTATCCCAAGGCCAGCTAAAGTATTGAAGTTTCTATGGCTCATCACAAAATTACCATCACACTTACAAGTATTCTCTGCAGGAATTATAAGTAGATATTTAGTTGTCCAAGTGTCAAAATGGGAAAAAAATCTTTTGGGGGCAATAGTTTTTGAACACTTCGTTGTAATGCAATTCTTACATTTTTTTTTTAGACATCTTTATTTTACGTCTACGGCCATACCACCCTGAACGCGCCCGATCTCGTCTGACATCTTTATTTTACTTATCTCTTTCTATTAGTTTTATATTTTAACATTTGCTTATAACTTATTAACTTTTTTTAGGATATATTAATGGCCCAAGAAGAGGAATGATTGTCCCTAATCTATATTAGAATGACACGGGAACTATGTGTCCGTAATGAAATGTTATCTGAAAAACATGTCAGTGAGCTACTTTTATTGGTTAGCTCTATGATTTTGATAATGCACAACTTACCTTTTTTTGTTCTATGATTCATGCATTTTATAAAGCTTTATCAAAGGGCAAGACTAAAAACATGATATTGGCTACTGAGTTGTAATTTAGCAATTGTATAACAAAGGAATTTGATAGGAATAGAAAACTAGTAATTTTTATGGACCACATTATTTGAGTTCAAATTATATTGTGAGAGTTCTTAAAACTAGAATTACATAAAAATTATTAATATTTGCTTTAACTACTTCTTTGCCTCTTTTACTATTAAATGGAGATAAGCAAGAACTGTTCAGTTTCACTATTTAGCAAATATTTATGGAGCACCCACTGAGGGCCAAGTAGGCAAAGTACTATTATAGGAGCTGCAGGTGATGCATAGATCAGTAAGACTCAGAAAAATAATAGAACTACAAAACAACTATATTAAAAAATAGTGCTATAAGGTAGGGATGGTCTTTTAAGGTATTTCATAAAAGAACCATTTATTCAGAAAAATCAGAGGACATAGTATTCAATGAGTATTTAAAGAATACACAATATCCTGAAAGATGGACATGTAGAGATGGTTCTCTAAAGGAAAGAGAAAAATCTTGTTACATTAAAGACAAATTATATGCCACACAGTGAGAGAAAGGTTATCTTGTCAAAATTACATTTTTGTTGTTGCTTCCAAACCAAGCTACAAATGTTTTGGTAAAGAATCATGCCATATTTCTGTTCAAAAGGCCTAGTATGGTGCTAGCATGGTGCTGTCCACATAGTAGCTGCTTTAATAATAATTCCTGAAACTAAGTAGTTTTGCATAGGTAACCTTGAAGGGTTTAGAACTTACTTCAAGAGTTTAGAACTTCCTTCAACATGACTGATTGGTTCTACTGATTTTACTAAATTGACCTATCTGTAAGTTAATAAAGAAAAAAAAAACTCTTTTAAAACATTTAAACATTTATTTTATTTCATCACAATAAGTATACTCTTTAACCCCTATCGTCTTTTTCCCCATCCCCCCATCCACTTCCCCTCTGGTAACCATCAGTATGTTCTCTATAGTTAAGAGTCTGTTTCTTGGTTTATTTCTCACCCTCTCTCTTTGTCTTTCTCTTTTCTTTCCCTTTGCTCATTTGTTTTGTTTCTTAAGTTCCACATATGTCTTTCTCTTGCTGACTTATTTTGTATAACATTATACTCTCTAGCTCAATCCATGTTGTTGTAAATGGCAAGATTTCATTCTTTTTTTAATGGCTAAAATTCCATTGTATGTATGTGTGCATGTGCATATATGTGTATATATATATTTCATACAATATATATATTTCACATATATATACACACACACTCACACTACATCTTCTTTACCTATTCCTCTATCAGTGGACACTTGGGCTGCTTCCATAGTTTGGATATTGTAAATAATGTTGCTGTAAACTTTGGGGTGCATGTATACCTTTGAATTAGTGTTTTTGTATTTATTGGGTAAATACCGGGAGTGCAATTCCTAGATTGTAGAGTAGTTCTATTTTTCATTTTTTAAGAAAACTTCATACAGAATATGACAAAGTTGTGTTTTATATTATAACCAACAGTGGTAGCACCAAAGGATGTCTTGCAGGGTTTATGATCCTCCTGATCTCTATCACTTCTTCCAAACGTATCACAATAAAATGATATCATAATTTAAAAATTGATGTGCTTGCTATGCAAATGTAGCTTTCAGTTAAATGCTCCAGTCTTACTTTTCAACCTCATTTTCAGCTCTTTCTATGCAGAAATGTTGAAGTCATTACTGAGCACAGGCTACTTTCTAACAATGAAATTCATATGAAGTAAAAAATGACAAGATTAGCCACCTGTTGAAATTGTCAACTTAGATAATTTTGAAAACACTTAGAGCAGAAAGAAAGAAACTGAGCTCTGGAATCCTTAGGATGGCTTCCTGGCATCTGCTTAGAAATTCAGGTAAACTCAATGCCTGCCTCTTCTGTGCTTCCAGAGTTACTGGTTAGCACAGATCAGACCATATTGAAATAATTTGCCATTTCCTTTGATTTGAGAATAAACTCCTTAAAAGCAGAGACTATCTTATTTGTTTTCATACTTTAGGTGGTACTTCACTGCTTAATATACAGTTACTGTATAAATGCCTTGCAGTCAGGGAGGAGTATATATGTGTGGTATAATAATACTGAAAATTACTTATGTCTTATCATGCTATACATGCAAAGCCTACTGTGCTAAATCTTTTCATGTCTTCATTTAATCTTCAGCAACCTTTTAACACAGCTACTTTTGTTATCCCCTCTGATTAGATTCTGCATACTTCCAGGAATAGGAAGCTCTCCATTCTAAGAAACATTATTAGACATTTGGGAAGACATAGACTTCCATGTGACTGACTAATTCCTAGTGATCATCAGTCAGATAAAAAGTGGGGGGGATAGCTATATGCTATATCACAATCTATCCCTTGCAGATTTTCTTCATAATGAATATTTCTAGTTTCTTTAGTATTGTTTTATACTTCATGGTTTTTAAGGATATAGTGATGCTATTAATTTTTTTTAATGATGTCATACACTTAGCTCAGGAACACATAGTTGGTCTTACAATTTTTGTCAAATGTGAACCTATCAATCTAGAATTTTAGTTCCATTGCCCCCTAGTATGCCTAAGCTTGTAACAATCTACAAATTTAATTTATTTTAAATTAATATAATAAATCTTAGCTTAAATAGGTGTTGTGAAGAACAAATGACACAATTTACTTGGATAAATTTTGAAAATATAGCACATAATATTAAATTACTGCATTATTAATATTTCTTCAAATTTCATTTATGACAATCTCATAAATTTAATTTATGAAAGCTTCTTTGATTTGTTCTTCATGCTTTTTGTTTTCTTAATTTGTCTATTACAATTTTCCAGTTTTTTTTTTTTTAAGATTTTATTTATTTATTTGACAGACAGATCACAAGTAGGCAGAGGCAGGCAGAGAGAGAGAAGGGGAAGCAGGCTCCCCGCTGAGCAGAAAGCCTGATGTGGGGCTGATCCCAAGACCCCGGGATCATGACCTGAGCAGAAGACAGAGGCTTTAACCCACTGAGCCACATAGGCACCACAGTTTTCCAGTTTTTGATAGAATATTTTTTTGAAAAACTATTTCTGTTGTTTCTTTCAAAGGGAGTGGATTAAGCTATTCGGTTTAGGAAAGATTCAATATTTCTTTTACATACCTGGGTGGCTTAATTATGAAAAAGGTAACTTAGAGGATAATCTAAGTGGCCAAGTTATTTAAAAGAAAGAAGTATGTTGAAGGCTTGGAATATGGTTGTCAGTATGACAACAAACAAATCAATATTGTGTCCCCCACAATAGAGTTCTTGTAACTGAAATTCGAAAGCACTGATTTATTTTAGTACTGTTGTAATAAGAGCTCAAATATGTCCTGATCGAATTTCTAGTTAATCTTTTGTAAAGAAGACCTATTTTATGAAAATGTCTTTATTATTATAGTATGCTTTGAATCTCTCTCTTTTTTTAATTGTAGAGGGTTTAGTTAGGATGCACTTAGTACTGTATGACAATTGGAATAAATAGAGAACTTATGAGTGCATACCTTATGACAAATATATGGCCAGATTTGTCTTCTGTGTTTAAGTCTATTGTACGCTCTACAAATATAATACTGCCTTCAACAGAAGTATGCATCCTGGTATATAAATCTAATATGGTCCATAAGTTTAGCAGCATTTGACAATCCTTGATATTTTTCTGGAAGATTCTCCATGACACTGAATTAAGACAAATGGTATTTCTCAGATACAGCAAACTTTACTGTTTCATGCTTTATTTCTAATCGAATTAAATATAACTCAATTTGAAACTCAAAAAGCATGTTCACTTCTAAAGGAAGTTTTCATGTTAAGTGTTAACTTAAAATCTCTGTTAACATTAGTGAGCAAAGCTTTCTCAGAGTGCTTTTTGTTCAGTAAAGTACAAGGGAAAATAACATTTTAAATAAGGTCAGGTTTCAACCCCTTTTACATATTTACTCATGCCTAGAGTGGCTTTCATTATGGATCACTGGAAACAGATTGCTCTAAAGAAAATAAACTTGAGAACAGTCGATGTATTACAGCTTTCTAGGTGACTGTTAATGCAGTTTTGTTTTGTTTTTTAACTGTACTAGTTTTTGTAGGATACTGTTCATTCTCAAAAGAAAAAAATCATTTTTATATTAAAATACCTTCAAATCTGCCCCCCTTTTTTGTTTTCACAGTTCTCAAAAGGAAAAGTCGTCTAAATTGTGGTGATTGTGTTTCGGAATTTATCACACATGATGGGTAATGATACAAATGTTGCCTCAGAGATATTCTTTGAAAATCACCATGAAAGTGATTTTTCTTAAACCTTATCAAAGAGGAGGCACAGCAACCAGCCTTCTAGCCAGTACTGAAATAGCAATGCTGACAAGCTTGTTAATAATTCAGAAGTCTTTTTAGTGAATTGTATCCATTCCTTAGTTATAGTTTTGTAGAAATGCTAAAATATATTACCTTCAGTTCTTTGCAATTTTTTTTAGTAGTTTGTATTCCTTCTCCTTAGAAAACAGACTACTTTTGAAACTCATATCCAGCTAGTCTGTTGAAGAAACTGTTATTTTTACTTCACTCTGGATAGATGTTTTTGCACAGCATCTAAGCAATAGTCATCTCAGCAAGAATGGGGTAAAGCCTAGTGCCAAAAAGAAGATATGTTTTGAAAACTTCTCCTTTCAGGTAAAGAATCTATGTGGTTTGTTATGAAACAAACCACATAGATTCAGACCGTGATTTTGGTCTGAAATTTTGACCAAATTACTTAACCTCTTTATCTCAATATTTCTCCTTTTTAGTTGAGATTAAGTGTTAGACAGAAAAAAACAAAACAAAACAAAAAAACAACCCATAGGTAGAAAAATGAGTAAGTTGTTTAGCAAAAGTAATATAGCAATTAATTGTTAATTGTGTAACATTTCAGTTTAGGATCTACTTATAGAAATTATCAAAATAGCAATTTCCTCAGCTACAAGATGGAAGTTAGTAATACATTTACAGTCTTATGAGTATTAACTGAAATATAAATGATTAAGAGAGTCATGTAGCGTAAGCCCTCAATTACCCTTTGTTCCTGCTATCTTTTCTGAATTTTGCCACTTTACTTTGTTGTATACAAGTTAAATTGTTATCCTAACTCTCAAATGACTGTGAATTAAAGGTTAAAGTTTTTCTCCTTTCTTATTTCTACCCAGGTAATCCTAAATTTCAGGAACATCATCTTTTTGTTTGTTTTTCAAAACAATAATGTTATCTAAAAATACACTGTTACCACCACCACCACCCCCCTGCCCCACTTAAGGAAGGGCTAAAAATATAGTCTAAAGAACATAGGAAATCTTTTATTTTAGAAGACATCAAAGTGCTTTTTGATAAAGCAGTAGCCCTGGAAATGTAAGCCAGAAACAGAATAAGGATATCAGTACTCAAAAATGGTTTTAAACCACTTAAAACAGGTTTTAAACCAAGCATTAGGAAGAATACTGGGAATTAAATTGGCTTATTTTAAATTATAAAATATTCAGAGAATCTGATAAGCTTGCTTAAATTAGATTTTATTCATCTTTGATTTCATGTATTTTAAACTATGCAGTTTTGTTCTCTTTAGTTTCCTTGCTGAAATACTAGGAAAATTGGTCACTTAAAAGATAAAAGAGTATATATTGACATCAACCAGCCACAAGAGGGAAGTCTTGGCTATATTAGAAATAGAGTACATGTAGGGAGGGGTCCATTTTTGCAGAAAACAGAAATTAAAAGAAAGAAAGAAAGTAAGATTTTATCTTTTTTTTTTTTAATATCCTGATGCTATATCTACTAGGGAAAATTATTTGTAAGTCTAGTACATTATTAGACTTAGAATAGTACTTTTGTCACATAGTATGTTTTCCTTAAAACTTAAAATCATTTGTTATCTGTGAAATTCAATAAAAATCTACTATTAAAATATATATTTAGATAAATTTTTATCCATACATTACATCAATTTATATTCACACAATACAATTCATAAAAGTATTTATTACCTAAGTCCCTGAGCTATACTCAGTGTGGTATCCATTAATTCTCTCTGTTACTTATTAGTGGCTTCTTTGGAATGAATTCTGACTGTATTTTATCCTCTTTCAGAATCATACTTATGTAATTATGAGATTTAGGATCTCAGATATATGTTGGGTAAGAAATAAATGAAAAGGATAAAGCATTTCTTAATAAGACCAGCTATTAAACTATTTTGAAATTCACAGTGAAGAAAGCCCTGAAATAGATGTTGGGATCTAGAATGGAATATTTTAATTGAAAGGTAGTGGTTGGAAGATTTTGTTTGGATTCACTATTGGATCTTTTCTGTTTGAGTTCATGATAACTCACTAAATAATCAGCCTTACGGGGCATAATTAGATAATGTGTGCATCGTATTATCCACTGAATAGAATGTTCTACTGATCGGTGGCAGAACATGAAATATAGAACTCCTAAATTCTGACTTTGATTTTTAAGAACTTTACTGGTGATATATGCAGTAAATAGTAAATATTGCTTAATATTTCTGTCTTATCATCTTACGAAGTATGTAATTTTGTCTTTTAGCTTTTTCATTAAAAAAGGTGATAAAATTCTGTGAAAATTTGAAGTACTTTTATTCTAACAAGAATATTAGGCATTTAATGCTTATAGAACACATATGAATTATGCTATTTCTCTCCATATTCATCAGAATACTTATTGAGGTTTGTATGCTTTGAAGTTATAGACACTTTGAGTATATAAAGAATTTATCACAAGTTATTTTCTTGAAACATATAGGGAAAATTTGTTCTTAGCCTAATTTGTATTAACTTCTTCAAGTTAATTAGTGATTTGGTGGTAACCCAAAGTAATAAATGGTGTGCCTTTGGTTAGATTTAATTTCATATTTAAGTACATCTCTGTACTCTTAGCTGAAAAAAATTAGATCATTTAATTTAAATATCGGGTAAAAATATATCTTTTCTAATATAATAACTTATAACATATGGAACACAATATACTAATCCCATGTTTAAGTAGGTTTTATTTGATTTTATTTATTTATTTAATATTGCATTGTTTTGATTTATTTTGGTCACATGAGGGTTTAATAAACCATGGAAAATATATTTTATTGGCACAGAGCTCATCATTTCCTAGTTTGAATGGAGTCTATTCTACTATCAGAGATTTTTTTTTTAAGCTTACAATTAGTAATCACTCATGTTCTGAAGGACTTTTAATGGCAGAATAGATAGACTCTGTTATGTTTTCCTTCTATTAGGATGGATGACTTACAAATAGTCCCACTGTGATTAGGCAGTTATTGTACAGTGCAAAATCTATATGGGGATCATTCTTAACATGTCTCTGAAGTTCGTTTTCATCATCAATCAAGAAATACAGAGGTAAAGGAAGAACATTTAGAGAAGATGTAGAATGTTTAAGCATAGTTATAATGGGCCTGCCAGGGAAAAATGCTTTTATGAAAGATGTGTTTTTTTCTTAAACAGTATGTAAGGCCAGGTATAACTTCACATATGGCACTTTTATTTTTGTTTTAGGACTTCAAAATTAAAATTAAGCCATATTTAATAGTAGAACAGGATTTAATATTAATAAAAGACTTGTTATAGTCATACTGCTGATCTAGATGTAAAGGTAAACAGAATTTTGGGGTCTATGCTATGATACATAAAGAATTAGTGAGCAGAATGAAAGATGTTCAATACCCAAATGATGTTCAATTCTAACAATCCTAACTACTAGGGATGAATACGGTCTTATTTTCTTTTTGTTCTCTTCACATAAATGTGCATTTATTGAAAACCCGTTACATTATTGCTCTGAGAGATGTGTTTTCTTATCAAACTAAAATCAAAGCCCCTTTCTTGAATGTCACATGATATATATTTTAATATTATATGTTAGCATTTTAAACATTTTATTGTAAGGAAAATGATTATTGTGAATTCAGGTAGACGTTAATGGTTTTCTTTCTAACAACACATTTGGAATTGGACAGGATTTTTTTGGTTACTTTTGTTATTTTTAAATGAACTGAACTTGTTTTCCTTGTTTTTCAAAGTATCATTGGTGGTCTCCGATTCCCTTTTCCAGACTTTTATAGAAAATGGAATATTTCCATCATCTTCTATAAAGAGGACATTAATTTATGAAAACAACATTTTGCATTTAAAAATAAAACTGCAACTTCACACTCATGCATAGATATTTTTTAGCTAAGTATTGCTAAAAATATCAAACTCTAGCTTTCTTCTCATTTTACACGTGGGTTACCATGTATGCCTAATAAACCAGTGTACTAGTAATAACATTAGGGATTCTTATATGTAAGGAAGTGAGATTTTAATGGAGAAATTAATATAAAATGTCCAGAAATGTTTACAACTTTACTATTATATTATTCCAGGGCTTTAGAGATCTTAATGATCTATTAATAAATTTAGGGCATCTAATCATTTATAGAATTTAGTGTCCTGATCAGACTGCAGAGGACTGTTTCTGGATCACATTAGGACAAAGCAGAAAAATATTGGTCTGGGGTTCTTTCTGCCATTTAACTAATGTCTCTCTATGTCCTTAGGAGATACATATTGTCGCATCATATTATAATTCAACACATTAAAGATTAGCCAGAAGGAAAATAAATTGTGATTAAAGTTTTTTTTTCAACTTTTGAACTCTCCCTGGTTTCATCACTTTGCCCACAACCTCTTGTTTAGAGGCGGCACTTTGACTAAAAGCTATCTTCTGTTTCTCTGTCATCTTTGGCAGTTGCAGTTTGAATATACAGTCTTAGTTCAGCCAATTAGATCTTTTTTCCAAAAACTTAGATTAGTTAGTGTAGTTTCTGTTATGTGAAACCATGAATTGTGACTTAATTATAGATTATAAAATTTAATATCACCTGACCCAGATTGAGAGTGAATGATTATGCCTTGAAAAAGGGTATAAACTAGGATTGTGGGGTGCCTGGGTGGCTCAGTGGGTTAAGTCTCTGCCTTTGGCTCAGGTTATGATCCCAGGGTCCTAAGATTGAGCCCTGCATTGGGCTCCCTGCTCAGTGGGGAGCCTGCTCCCCACCCCCCTATCTGCCTCTCTGCCTACTTGCTATCTCTGTCAAATAAATAAATAAAATCTAAAAAAAAAAAAAACACAAAAAAAAAACCACAACAGGATCTTCTTGGATAAACTGGATAGACTGAGTCATGTGGTCACCATTCTTAAATGGTTACCTAAACTGATAGTTAACTCCAATTTAAAATACTAGCCTCCTGGCAGAATTGGGGTTTTACCTTGTGATTCTTCATCTGTAAGTCACCAAATACTTGGGAAGTGAATCTTTAATGGTAATGGGTTGATATCTTAGAGTGAAAGACTTCTTACCAACTCCTCAAATCATATTTAGGAGGCCACTTAATTAAATGATTCATAAGGCTCTCTCCGGGGGTAAAGAAATTCCTAAGAAAGGCTTTTTTCTCTTCAAAAGTAATGAAGTTTTGCTTAGCTCACTTGCTCTATTAGTCACCACATTTCTAGGGTGACACAATAGTGTTTCCTGAGGATTCCTTCTTCACCCGGCTGCAAAACTGATCATCTGGTGAATAGGTAATTATGGGCTGAACTAGGAACCATGCCGGGATGTGAATGTCTAGTAACCACATAGTGTTTGCATTGTAACTAATGAATACTCCCTTGCCTAATATAACCCAACCTAATTACCCATAAAGCTTTGGGTAATTTTCACTTGACCCTAAACTTTGTGCATTAGTAGCTTCTTTACCCAATACTGAATGATAAGTCAACAGAGAGTAGTGAGCATGAAGAGTAAAGGTTGTTCCCCTTGCAGTATGTCATTATGCTGCATGGTATTTTAATCAGAGAAAGTCAGTTGTTTCAGTAAGGTCTCATTTACTCACCTAATTATCAGTTGTCATTTGGAGAAGAGCCAGCCCAAGAAAGAATACTTCAGATGGTTTTTCCATTTATCTCTTTTGCTTGTGTTTATCAATTCCCCTGTACAAGTTGTATCAGCATCCACTGTAAGGGAAAGAAAGGCCACTTCCAGTGAGTAAAGGGAGAAAATGAATGTGTCTCACTGGACTGTGAGTTCTGGGACAATGTCTCACTCATCTCTGCATCTCCAGCACCTAATGTCATGACTGCAGCATATAGATTAATGGTCAAAAAATACTAATTTCATTCTGTTTTCACATGATTTGAGATTATCCCAGGTTGGTACAGAGGATAATACTTAGGGGTCTTGGAAGAACATTTTGTTAATAAATCATTAACAATTAAAACATGATATGGAGATTATTTTTAGTCTTTTAATTTCCTGATAGAAATTTTAGATATTATAGAGAGACTGATTATGAGAGTAATTTTAATAAATAATAAGGGAAAATTTTCAATAAAACAACATTTTATAGATTATGTTCTCTAACATCCATTATAAATGAACCTTTCATGATAGGTCTTCAACCACAGTCCAGGCACCATGAAAATAATCCCTAAATCCAAACCAAAATGGGAAAAAGATGTATGTATACACTGTGGTTATTAAACACATGGGTTTCAACATGTTAAACTAGTGACCACTTGATGTACAAGATTAATGGAATTAATAACAGGATCAATGAGGGAGGCCTCTGAGATGAGGAAGAAATCCTCTGAATATACTTGAGTTTTGGTGAGTTAAACATCTCATCAGTATCCTACCGGAGAAAGAGGAGTATCTTTTGTGAAGCCATCACTAAGGTCGTAGGACCTAAGGTCTTTGCTAGAAACATGCTTGCAAGCATAGCTCAGTAATCTCTTCTAATTATTGCTGAGGTTGATGGTGAATGTGAAACTTAATGTCTAAAAATGTATCCAGAACTGTGTCTGTAAAAATGACCTTCCTTTATGCTTGTTTTTTGTTTTATTTTTGTTGTTTTTTTAAAATCTTGCACTGACTTTCTCTATATGCCCAGAGGACATATGAAGAAATGAATAAAGATGTCAATAACTACATTGAGGAAATTGTCTACAACTGAAAGTGAGATGCATTTGTGCCAGTTTTGGGTTGGAATGCTGTCAGGATTCTAGGATCCAAGTTCTGAAATGCCTGCAACAGGAATATAAAAACATCCACAATGTATTTAGAACTGTATTTCTTTAAGCATTGGATTCTATGCTGCCACCAGAGTTTAAAAGCTCTTGACCTCCTCTCCCAGGATGAATATTGAAGCAGTAGTATTTGTACTGTAATGGGAGTCAGGTAAAGACCTCTTAGGACTAGGTATGGTGAAATATTTTTGTTCTGTTCAGTGTTAAAACTGAAGAAAGTTCTGTCAACATGGATTTGATTCTCAAAATGAATCTCTGCATGATAATAAGGAAGAAGGCCATATGATGAACTATCACTCGAAGCTGTCTTCTATAGCTATGTGCTGGGGTTGGAATAACAACTTATAGGGGAGGTTATGGCTTTACTGGTCACCATCCTAATCCACCCCAGTTAGACTCTTACTGGGTATGTGCCCATCCTTCATTGTCACCTCTCCCCCATTTCTGGAAAGTTTTCTGGGCCAAAAGCAGAATACTGCTTCTTCTTTTGATAAGAATAAAACTTAAAAGTCTTTAAATCTGATGATCTTTTCATTATTATAAGGTGATAGGCAATCTCCTTTATGTAGAGATTACGTCCAAGTATTCATCCTAGGTTGTTTGCTATACATGACATGAGACCACCTTTAACACATTTGGGAGTTTTTAGAGACATCTGACAATAAAACTATTAGAGCTTCCCCAGGAAAATCTGAAGAATGGTTAATAATATCAATGCATAGAAAATGTTTCAGAAAGAAATATTTGGTAAATCACTGTATTTGATGTTTGTTGAAGCTTTAAGCTATTCATCCTTAAAATTGGAACATTTCCAGTGGGGCAAAATTACCAAACTTCTGACACTGAATCTTAAAGCCATTAAAATAAGTTTAATATAATTTCAAAAGCACCTATTATGACACTGATGACAACAAAAGAAGGTTGAAGGTGTTCTGATTGCATGCTTATTCCGTAACTTTAGTGTGTTAAGCATTTCCATCACTTTATAGGGAATGAAATGTAGCATCATAAAAGAAACATCATCATAAGTGTGTTTGCTGCCATTCCTATAGGAAACATGTGCTAAAAAGCCAGTGATTTAATAGCTAGGAGACTGAATTACTCTACTGCATTTGGAGTTGCTGTCTGAGGGTCAGGATTTTGGTCTGTGGATAAGGTAAGGAACAAGGGAAGAGGAAGCAAAACAAACATACAGCTATCTGTGTTATAAATGCTCTGATGGCAAACAGGAAATGTTTGTCTCTAAGGACTTGTAATCTGACACCTGTCAAGAACACTAAATTCTTTTTTTAAGAATAAAATGGGGCTAAATTGACCTCTTGTCTTCCAAGTTCTTGAAGACAAGAAGAGAATACAAATATGGCTAAGTCATTTTCCTCTGTCTTACTGAGTATGGAGTCCTAGAGGCCATTGTGTCACTTGTTTAATGAAATTAAATGATCCCTTGAGGTTAATAGGAGTAAAAAGCCTTAAAATGTTGTGGGCTTTTTTTAAAAATAGATTTTCCATATACTATTTAAATAGTGTTCACACTCAGCATTTTTGTTTGTTTTTGTCCGGTAAAAACAGCTGAAAGCAGAATGGCAAAAATACATATATATATTAATGAAAATCAAAAGAAGGAATAAGAAGATAAGCTTTAGATAATATAGAATTATGATATAGAAAAAAATGTTTTATGCATTCATTTATTTAATGCACTTTTTTAAAAAAAGGTTTTATTTGTTTATTTGACAGACAGAGATCAGAGGCAGGCAGAGAGAGAGAGGGGGAAGCAGGCTCCCTGCTGAGCAGAGCCTGATGTGGGGCTCCATCCCAGAACCCTGAGATCATGACCTGAGCCGAAGGCAGAGGCTTAACCCACTGAGCCACCCAGGTGCCCCTATTTAATGCACTTTTAATTAAAGTTTTAGATAATTCTAATAAACACCAAGAGATACTAGAGTTAGAAGAATTAAGAGCATGTATAGTCAGGAGAAACAAAGACTAAAGGATCATAAAAGAAAATGGAAATTCCCAAGTCTAATAATGGCCACAAAGGTAGAGTAACTTGATCTTGGCCATCATGTAGGAAGGAAGGTTGACCTGGTTTAGAAGGTCAAGAGAAATATGTATGAGGACTGAGAGTGGAGGATAAGATCTAATTTCAAAGTTCTGGTAGACCAGATTATGAAAAGAAGGAGAATAACTGAAGATAATACAAGACACAGTTACCACTACAAATGAAGTTTTGGAACCCAAGGTTATGTCAACTAAGAAGCTCAATTGAGAGCCAAAATTTTTTGTTCACAAAACAGTTTTACTGTCTTACATAATTTTAATAATACTGGAGATGGCAGAGTTCATATAAAAATTGAAGGTTATGTTTAGAAAAGGCTCACTTCATGCAACCCCAATCTAGGTTTTGCATGAACTGATGGATGTAATTGAGCAAAAGGAGGGTAAACAAACAAGTAGATATAGTTCTTGACCTCTAAAATTTTAAAATATAGACTAATTAAATGCAATTTACATAAAATGTGTATGAGATATTCTCCTCAAATAGCATATAGAGTTATGAGTTTTCTAAAAAACTAAGGCTATAATAAAAACAAGCTCTTAGTTGCTGGATTTCATACCCTTAAAAAATAGTTTGAAAATTCTAATGAACTATACAAATGCAAGGATGAAATTAAAGAGATCAAGTGAAGTTTCTGAAGGAAATGGAGATGGATCCTTCTTTCTGTATTACATTTTAGGTAATATTGCAACCAACGTAGTTACATAAATCCAGAAGATACTATGATCCTTGACTCCGTTGGTCAATTGTACTTTCTTGGTAGCTCTGAATTTCATCCAGCTATCAAAATTACTAGTTCCACTCTTTTTCTTTAGGTTCTCCTCATTTCTTATAATGTGTTCCTATAATGCCCACTCTTCCACTTTACTTGTTCTTCTTTACATTCACTTTTCACACTGTGACTAGTGTAACTTGCTTCTGAAATGAAATACCTGGACTTTAATGCTCTGCTTATATAATTTGTAGATTTTTTTTTTAATTGTGTTGTGTTAGTCACCATACAATATATCATTAGTTTTTGATGTAGTGTTCCAAGATTCATTGTATACATGTAACACCTAGTGCTCCATGCAATATGTGCCCTCCTTAATACCCATCACCAGGCTCACCCATCCCCTTACCCCACTCCCCTCTACAACCATCAGTTTGTTTCTCAGATTCCACAGTCTCTCATGGTTCATCTCTCCCTCTGATCCCCCCTTCCACCTCACTTTACCTTTCCTTCTCCTAATTCCTCCATGTTATTCCTTATGTTCCACAAGTAAGTGAAACCATATGATAATTGACTTTCTCTGCTTGGCTTATTTCATTCAGCAAAATCTCCTCCAGTCCCATTCATGTTGATGCCAAAGTTGGGTATTCATCCTTTCTGATGGCTGAGTAATATTCAATTGTATATATGGACCACATCTTCTTTATCCATTCATCTGTTGAAGGGCATCTCGGCTCTTTCCACAGTTGCGTGACTGTTGCCATTGCAGCTATGAACATTAGGGTACAGATGGCTCTTCTTTTCACTATATATGTATTTTTGGGGTAAATACCCAGTAGGGCAATTGCCAGGCCATAGGGTAACTCTATTTTTAATTTTTTGAGGACTTTCCATGCTGTTTTCCAAAGTGGTTGCACCAACTTGCAGTCGCACCAACAGTATAAGAGGGTTCCCCTTTCTCCACATCCTCTCCAACATTTATAGTTTGCTGCCTTGTTAATGTTTGTCATTCTAACTGGTATAAGGTAGTATCTCAGTGTGGTTTTGATTTGAATTTCCCTGATGGCTAATGATGATGAGCATTTTTCATATGTCTGCTAGCCATTTGTATATCTTCTTTGGAGAAGTGTCTGTTCATGTCTTCTGCCCATTTTTTGATGTGATTATCTGTTTTGTGTGTGAGTTTGAGGAGTTCTTTATAGATCTTGGATATCAGCCCCTTGTCTGTAGTGTCATTTGCGAAGATCTTCTCCCATTCTGTGTGTTGCCTCTTTGTTTTGTTGACTGTTTCCTTTGCTGTGCAGAAGCTTTTAATCTTGATGGAGTCCAAAAAGTTCATTTTCAGTTTTGTTTCCCTTGCCTTTGGAGACATGTCTTGAAACAAGTTGCTATGGCTGATATGTTCTCCTCTAGGATTTTGATGGATCCCTATCTCACATTGAGGTCTTTCATCCATTTTGAGTTTATCTTTGTGTATGCTGTAAGAGAATGAAGAGAATGGTTGAGTTTCATTCTTCTGTATATAGCTGTCCAAAATTCCCAGCACCATTTATTGAAGGGACTTTTAAAATTTTTTTTTCCTGCTTTATTGAAGATTAGTTGACCATAGAGTTGAGGGTCCATATGTGGGCTCTCTACTCTGTTCCACTGGTCTATGTATCTGTTTTTGTGCCAGTACCATGCTGTGTTGGTGATTACAGCTTTGTAATATAGCTTGAAATCAGGCAACATGATGCCCCAGTTTTGTTTTTCTTTTTCAAAATTTCCTTGGTGATTCAGGGTCTTTTCTAGTTCCGTAGATTTTAGGATTGTTTGTTCCAGCACTTTGAAAAATGCTGATGGTATTTTGGTCAGGATGGCATTAAAAGTGTAGATTGCTTTGGGCAGTGTGGGCATTTTAACAATGTTTATTCTTCTGATCCATGAGCATGGAATGTTTTTCCATCTTTTTATGTATTCTTCAAATTCTTTCATGAGTGTTCTGTAGTTCCTTGAATATAGATCCTTTTACCTCTTTGGTTAGGTTTATTCCAAAGTATCTTATGGTTTTTGGTGCTATTATAAATGGACTCAATTCTCTAATTTCCCTGTCTACAGTTTCATTGTTAGTGAAGAAAGCAACTGATTTCTGTGCACTGATTTTATATTCTGTCACAATCCTGAATTGCTGTATGAGTTTTAGTTGTTCGGGGGTCGAGTCTTTTGGGTTTTCCACATAAAGAATCATGTCCTCTGCAAAGAGAGAGAGTTTGACTTCTTTGACAATTTGAATACCTTTTATTTCTTTCTGTTGTCTGATTGCTTTTGCTAGGACTTATAATGTTGAACAACAGTGGAGAGAGTGGAACATCCTTGTGTTCCTGATCTCAGTGGGAAGGCTCTCAGCTTGTCCCCATTGAGAATGATATTCACTGTGGGTTTTTTCATAGATAGATTTTATGAAGTTGAGGAATGTTCCCTCTATCTCTATACTCTGGAGAGTTTTAATCTGGAATGGATGCTGTATTTTGTCAAATGCATTTTCTATATCAATTGAGAGGACCACGTGGTTCTTCTCTCTTCTTATTGATTTATTCTGTCAAATTGATTGATTTGCAAATGTTGAACCACTCTTGCATCCCAGTAATAATATTATCCACCTGGTCATGGGTGGATAATATTTTTAATGTACTGTTTGAGCCTATTAGCTAGGATCTTGTTGAGAATCTTGACATCTATATTCATCAGGGATATTGGTCTGAAATTCTCCTTTTAGATGGGGGTCTTTGTCTGTTTTGGGGATCAGGGTAATACTGGCTTCATAGAAAGGGTCTGGAAGTTTTCCTTCTGTTTCTATTTTTTGAAACAGCTTCAGGAGAATAGGTATTTCTTCTTTGGATGTTTGGTAGAATTCCCCAGAGAATCTATCAGGCCCTGGACTCTTGTTCTTTTGGGAGGTTTTTGTCTACTGCTTCAATCTCGTTACTAGTTATTGGTCTATTCATGTCATGTTGTCAGTTTCTTATTGTTTCAGTCTTGGAAATTTAAAGGTTTCCAGGAATGCATCCATTTCTTCTAGGTTGCTTAACTTATTGGCACATAACTGTTGATAATAATTTTGATGATTTGTTTCTATTTCCTTAGTGTTAGTCATAATCTCTCCCCTTTCATTTATAATTTTATTAATTTGGGTCCTTTCTTTTTTCTTTTGGATTAGTCTGACCAGTGGTTTATCGATCTTATTAATTCTTTCAAAGAACTAGCTTCTAGTTTTGTTGATGGCTTCTACTATATCTCTGGTTTCTAATTCATTGATTACTTCTTTAATCTTAATTAGTTCCCTTCTCGTTCATGAGGTACACTTAATTTGTTGTTGATTCTCCAGTTAAAGAACTGGTATAAGAGAGTTTGTGAGTTTAGGATTTTTCTGTTTTATTGAATGAGGTTTGGATGGCTATGTATTTCCCCCTTAGGACTGCCTTTGCCATATTCCATAGGTTCTAGACCTATGTGTCTTCATTCTCATTGGTTTCCATGAAATGTTTAAGTTCTTTGATTTCCTGGTTGATCCAAATATTTTTGAGCAGAATGGTCTTTAGATTCCAAGTGTTTGAATTTCTTCCAAACTTTTTCTTGTGATTGAGTTTCAGTTTCAAAGCATTGTGGTCTGAGAATATGCATGCAATAATCTCAGTCTTTTTGTATCAGTTGAGCCTTGATTTGTGACCTAGTATGTGGTCTATTCTGGAGAAAGTTCTAGGTGTGCTCAAGAAGAATGAGTATTCTGTTATTTTAGAGTGGAATGTTCTGTATATATCTATGAGGTCCATATGATTCCATGTGTCATTCAAAGCTCTTGTTTCTTTGCTATCTTTCTGCTTAGATGATCTGTCTATTTCTGAGAGTGGTGTGTTAAGATACTTTACAGTTAACATATTCTTATCAATATATGTCTTTATTTTGATTAACATTTAGTTTATGTTGGCTGCTCCCATGTTGGGGGCATAAATATTTATAAGTGTTAGATCTTCTTGTTGGGTAGACCCTTTAAGGTTGATGTAATGTCCTTCTGTATCTCTGACTATAGTTTTTAGTTTAAAATCTAATTTGTCTGGTATGAGAATTGCTGCCCCAGCTTCTTATGAGGCCCATTGTTATGAAAGATAGTTCTTCATCCCTTTACTTTTAGTTCAAATATATCGTCTCTTGTAGACAGCATATGGATGGGTCCTGTCTTTTTATCCAGTCTGTAACTCTGTGCCATTTTATGGGAGTATTTAGGCTGTTCATGTTAAGAGTGATTATTGAAAGATATTTTTTATTGTCATCATGTTGCCTATGAGGACCTTGTTTCTATAGATGGTCTCTACACATTTCTGTTCTATATCACACTTAGGGTCTTTTTTCTTTTACAGAACTACCCCCCCCCTCCCCAATATTTGTTGTAGTGCTGGCTTGGGGTTGCATATTATTTTAATCTTTTATGATCTTGGAAGCTCTTTATGTCTCCATCCATTCTGAATATCAGCCTTGCTGGATAAAGTATTCTTGGCTGCATGCTATTCTCATTTAGTGCCCTGAATATGTCTTGCTAGGGGCACCTGGGTGGCTCATTCGGTTAAGCATCTGCCTTCAGCTCAGGTCATCATCCCAGCACATCAAGCCCCACATCAGATTCCTTGCTCAGTGGGAAGCCTACTTCTCTCTCTCCCACTCTCTCTGCTTGTGCTCCCTCTCTTGCTTTATCTCTCTCTCTCAAATAAATAAGTTAAAAAAAAATATGTCTTGCCAACCCTTTATGGCTTTCCAGGTTTCTGTGGACAAGTCTGATGTTATTCTGATGTTCCTCCCTCTGTACATAACTAATCTCTTCCCCCTAGCTGCCCTTTAAAACATTTTCTCTGAATTTACTTCTTGTGAATGTCATGATCACATTCCTGGAGGTCTCTCTACCCTTGTTGATCTTCAGGGGTGTCCTCTCTATCTCTAGGACATGAACACTTGTTCCAATGTCCAGATTAGGGAAAGTCTTATCTAGGATTTACTCAACTATATTTTCTAGTCCAATCTCTCTCTCTCCACCCACTCAGAGATCCCAATAATTCTTACATTGAAACATTTCATGACATCATTTATTTATCTAATCTGTTTTCATGGCTTCTAAGGTGTTTATTCCAGGCCTCCTCCTGATCCTTCTTTTCTATTAGTTTGACTTTTAGATCACTAATTCAATCTTCTGCCTCATTTACCCTAGCTCTTAGAGTATTTAGATTAGATTGAATCTCATTGATAACATTTTTAAGTTCTGCTAGATCAGCTCTCACTTCTGCCCTTGGAGATTCTACTAGCCACTAATGGTTTTCTCCAACCTAACCATTGTCTGGATAACTGTTACCCTGAATTCTATTTCCAACATCTTGCTTATGTCAGTACCTAATAGTTCTGTGGCAGAGGTCACAGTCTCTGAATTTTTCCTCTCTTGGGGGGTTCCTCCTTCTAGTCATTCTGTGAGAAGTTGTTGAGGGGATGTATAGCTGAAAATATCAACCATGATCCAGGGAAGGTGCACCCTGGAAAGTTTTGGAACAATCAGAAGTCACCACTGAAAAGAAAGAAAAAAGAAAAACAAACAAACAATAAAAGAAAAAAAAAAAAAACCCAGCCAAAATGAGCCCCAAGAGTAAGATTTATAAAATACAAAAACAAGAATGGTCAAACAAAAATACTGACAAAATAAAAAGAAAAAACAAAACAGCCAAAATGAACCCCAAGAATAAGATTTATACAGTACAAAAACAAAAACAAAAAAATAGACCAAGAAAAGAAAAATAATAATAAAAACAAAATAAAATAATGAAATAATAACAAAATAAAATAATAAAAACAAAATAAAAAGAAGGAGTAATGGGAAGGTGGTTATAATCCCTCGATGTGGGCAGGGAAGAGTATTTCAGTTCTTTCTGGGTGTTATCTTGTTATCTTTGTTAGAAGACTCAACTTTCCAGAGATACAGGGGAATTAAAACTGGTATATATCAAGTGGTAGTATTGAATAGGGAAAAAGGACTACATTGAAGCTTACATCTATATATATGAAAAAAAGAGAAAAGAAAAAAGAAAAAATATATGTATGAAGACTGTTCAAGTTAAAAAGTTACTATGAAGTATGTTGTATTAAACATCTAGTTGAAATGGTAAATAGGTAAGAAAAGAAATAAAGGAACAAGATCATGAGAACACATTAAAGAAAAAAGAGAAAAAATGTATCTAAGAAATATACAGGGTGTGAGGCAATACCAGGAGCTTAATATATTGTTTCCCTTTGATATTGGGGTTTTAGTTATGGGGACGCTGTGGTTGTTGTCCTCTTGTTCTTTCATCTTGTCTTCTGGGAGAGGGACCTGATGCATTGCTTTTCAGTCAGGTCTGCTTGGGCGGAGTTGCCCTGCCCCCTATTAAGGGGTTGGGCTTCTTGGAAACCAGTTTTTCAAACTTTTGTTCTCTGGAGGTTTTTGTTCTCTGGCAGCTTTTCACACCTTTTCAGAGGGTCAGAACAAAGCATACCTTTTCTAAGGGTCAAAGCAAAGCAGAGTTCTTAATCTAGTTTCCTTAGTGAGGAATTTCAGGCCCTCCATAACTTGAGTTTTGCCTACTTTTTCAAATATTTAATTTTACCACTAGAACACATGGTTTCTAGGTTGCTGGAAGAAAAAAGAGAATGTGGAGAATGAACAACTATTTTATTGACCAAGGACCATTGGTGACAAATCACTTGCCCCCATATTACATAGATAGAAAACAAATTACAAAAACATTTCTAGATGCATTACTGTGATCAACAAAAGGTTTCATTTTATTTAGCCCCACAGCTATACTACACTTCCTAGTGTAACAGTTTTCCTAGTAAAATGAAATGATTTGGTGAGGACAATAAAAAATTTTTAGTTTACAATGAGAAATTACTTTCCAGGAATAGTAGCATATATGTTTGCATGATTATATGTGGTCCCTGTAAGTAAGCAATATGTAATATAATACTAAAAATTATTTAGAAAATTCTGTTGTGATTGACGAATTGAAGAAAGGGAAGCTGGATTAATGAAATGTTTACTAGTAGGACTGAAATAACTTGGTAACTCAAATGGGGATGATTTTACCACTAGGACCAGAGATATTTAAAGTCTGCTGAAAAAGAATCTCTGCTGGACATGGCTTCATGGTATCACAGACTATATTTTCCTTCTTGAATTCCCTTTATCTTTGCTGCTTTTTTAGACCACTCCTACCCTACCCTCATCCCCAGTGGTAGGATACATAATTTTTTGAATTATATTAATACACTTAATCATGTTACAGTAAATTTTGCAGACCTAGGATCAACTCTTGAAGATACCTATGTGATTACATGTTCTTTTTAAGGGTCAAGTCTCCAAAGAATTCCATTTTTCATTCACAAGGTTTTAAAGATTCTGCTATATGGACCGCATATACTGAAAAGCTAAGAAAAAAAAAAAAGATGTCTTAGTGGCAGAATAACGGTCAGCAGTCATGCTATGCAAATCTGTTAAAAGAATTTATGGAGTATTAGGGGCTTACTGATCCCCTCAAACCATTTTATCTGTATTGGTCTAATCCAGACATGTGTGTGCAGAGTTTTTGTCATATATGGAAACAGGAAACAACAAGTAGAACTGAATTCAATTAGTGATGGAGGAGTTTTATGCCACACATACATGATTCCATTATAGTTATACATACTGTGTTATATTAATTTCAGGTGTACAGTATAGTGATTCAGCAATTCTATACATTACTCAGTGCTCATCATTGTAGGTGTACCCTTAATGCCCTTCATTTCTTTATCCACCCCCCCAACCCATCTCCTGTTTGGTAATCATTAAGGTTTTTCTCTATAATTAAGAGTCTGGTTTTCGGTTTATCTCTTTTTAATTTTTTTAAAATTTAAATTCCAATATAATTGACATATAGTGGCATATTAGTTTTGGGTGTGCAGTGTAATTTAGCTATTTCATATGTCACCCTGTGCTCATCACAAGTGCACTTCTTAATACCAATCACCTGTATCAATCATCCCTCCACTCATCTCCCTTCTGGTAACTATCAGTTTGTTCTTTATAGTTAAAAGTTTGTTTTGGGGTACCTGGGTGTCTCAGTGGGTTGAGCCTCTGCCTTCCGCTCAGGTCATGATCCCAGGATCCTGTGATTGAGTCCCGATTCAGGCTCTGTGCTAAGCAGAGAGCCTGCTTCCTCCTCGCTCTCTGTGATCTATGTCTGTCAAATAAATAAATTGAAAAAAAAAAAAGTTTGTTTCTTGGTTTGTCTCTCTCCCTCTTTTTTTTTTTTTATTCTTCTCATTGGTTTTGTTTCTTCAATGCCACATATGATTGAGAATATATGGTATGTTTCTCTGACCGACTTATTTCACTTAGCATAATACTCTGTAGACCCACTCATGTTGTTGCACATGGCAGGGTTTCATTCTTTTTTAATGGCTGAGTAATATTCCACTATATATACTACCTCTTCTTTATCCATTCATTTATTGGTGGGCACTTGGACTGTTTCCATAATATGGCTATTATAAATAATGCTGCTATAAACATAGGGGTGCATATATCTTTTCAAATTAGTGTTTTTGTAGTCCTTGGGTAAATACTTAGTGGAATTACTAGATTGTATGGTAATTCTGGTTTTAATTTTTAAAGAAACCACCATACTGTTTTCCTCAGTGACTGCACTAGTTTGCCTTCCCACCAACAGTGTGCAAGAGTTCCTTTTTCTACACATCCTTGCCATCTCTTGTTGTTTCTTGTCTTTTTTTTTTTTTTTTTTTTAATTTTAGCCATGCTGACTGGTATGAGGTAATATCTCATTGTGGTTTTGATTTGTATTCCTGTGATGATGAGTGATGTTACACATCTTTTCATTTGT
Organism: Mustela nigripes; assembly: GCF_022355385.1. Lineage (NCBI taxonomy): Eukaryota > Metazoa > Chordata > Mammalia > Carnivora > Mustelidae > Mustela > Mustela nigripes. The sequence goes on along the minus strand of NC_081571.1, from coordinate 38,063,894 downwards.
TTGTTGGCCATCTGTATGACTTCTTTGGAAAAATGTCCAATCAAGTCCTGAATATTTTTAATCACATTATTTATTTATTTGGTGTTAAGTTGCATGAGTTCTTTATATATTTTGGATATTAACTCTTTATTGGATATCTAATTTGCAAATATCTTCTCTGATTCAGTAGGTTGCCTTACTGTTCTGTTGATGGTTTCCTTTGCTGTGCAAAAGTTTTTTATTTTAGTATAGTCCCAATAGTTTATTTTTGCTGTTATTTCCCATGTCTGAGTAGACATATCTAGAAAAATATTGCTAAGGTTGATGTTCATGAGATTACTGCCTATGTTTTCTTTCAAGGGTTTTATGGTTTCAGGTCTCACACTTAGGGCTTGAATCCATTTTGAGTTTATTTTTGTGTATGGTAGAAGAAAGTGGTCCAGTTTTATTCTTTTGCCTGTAGCTGTCCAGTTTTCCAAACACCATTTATTGAAGAAACTTTTTCCCAGTGGATATTATTTCCTGCTTTCTCATATATTAATTGACCATATAATTGTGGATTTATTTCAGGGTTTTCTATTCTGTTCTATTGATCTATGTGTCTGTTTTTGTGCCAGTGCCATACTGTTTGGTAGTCACAGCCTTTTAGTATGTCTTGAGATCAGGGATTGTGATGCCTCTAATTTTGTTCATCCTTTTCAAGATTTTTTTTGGCTATTTGGGGTATTTTGTAGTTCCATGAAAATTTTAGGATTGTTTGTTCTAGTTCTCTGAAGAATGCTGTTGGTATTTTGATAGGGAGTACATTAAATCTGTAGATTGCTTTAGGTAGTTTGGGCATTTTGATAATATTTGTTCTTCCAATTTATGAGCAAGGATATCTTTCCATTTGTTGGTGTCACTTCAATTTCTTTCATCAATGTTTTATAGTTTTCAAAGTACAGGTCTTTTACCTATTGTTAGGTATTTTAATTTTTGTGAAATTGTAAATGGGATTATTTTCTTATTTTCTCTTTCTGCTACTTCATTATTAGTGTATAGAAATTGCAACAGATTTCTGTATATTATTTTGTATCCTGCAATCTTATTGAATTCATTTACCAGTTCTAATAGTTTTTGGGGGGAGTTTTGAGGGTTTTCTATATATAATGGCATATCATCTGCAAACAGTGTAAATATTACTTCTTTAACAGTTTGGATGCCTATTCTTTCTTTCTTGTTGTCTGATTGTTGTGGCAAGGGTTTCCAGTACTATGTTGAATAAAAGTGGTGAAAGGAGACATTCTTTTCTTGTTCCTGACCTTAGGAGGAAAGCTCTCAGTTTTTCAATATTGAATATGATGTTAGCTGTGGATTTTTCACATATAGCCTTTATTATGTTGAGATATGTTCCCTCTAAACCTATTTTATTGAAGGCTTTTTTTTTTAATCTTGAATGGATGTTGGAATTTGTCATGTGCTTTTTCTGCATCTATTGAAAATGAGCATATGGTTTTTATCTTTTCTCTTGCTGATTGATATATCACCATTATTGTTTTGGAAATACTGAACCACCCCTGGATCCCAGGAATAAATCCCACTTGATTGTGGTGATTGATTTTTTAAATGTAGTTTTGAATTTGGTTTGATATTTTGTTGAGGATTTTTTCATCTGTGTTCCTAAGAGATACTGGCTCCTGGTTCTCTCTCTCTCTCTCTCTAGCATGCGCTCTCTCTCTCTCTCGTGTCTTTATCTGGTTTTAGTATTAAGGTAATGCTGGTCTTATGGAATAAATTTGGAAGTTTTCTTTCCTCTTCTATTTTTTGAAATAGTTTGAGAAGAATAGTTATTAAGTCTTCTTTTAAAGTTTGGTAGAATTCGCATGTGAAATCATTTGGTCCTGGACTTTGTTTCCTTGATTATTGAGTTCATTTCAGTGCTGGTAATTTGGCTATTAAAATTTTCTATTTCTTCCAGATCCAGTTTTGGGAGGTTGTATGTTTCTAGGAATTCATCCACTTTCTTCTAGGTGGTCCAATTTGTTAGCATATAATTTTTCATAATATTCTCTTATAATTCTTCATATTTCTCTGGTATTTTTTAAATTTTTACTCTTTTATTTCTAATTTTGTTTGAGTTCTCTCTCTCTCTTTATGAGTCTGATATATCGATTTTGTTGATTTTTTGAAGAACCATTTCCTGGTTTCATTGATCTTGTTCTATTGTTTTGTTTTTTGATTTTTGTTTAATTTTTATTTTATTTCTGCTCTAATCTTTTTTATTTCCTTCCTTCTACTGGTTGGGTGTTTTCTTTGTTGTTATTTTTCAGTTCCTTTAGGTATAAGGTCAAGCTATTTATTTGAGATTTTTCTTGCTTACTGAGTTAGGTCTGTATTGCTGTAAACTTAGAACAGCTTTTGCTACATACTAAAGACTTTGGACCACTGCATTTTCATTTTCATTTGTCTCCATGTAATTTTTTATTTCCTCTTTAATTTCTTGGATGACCCATATATTGTTTAGAACCATGTTACTTAACCTTAATGTTATCTGTGTTCTTTCTAATTTTTTTTCTTGTGGTTGAGTTCTAGTTTCATAGTGTGTGGTTGGAAAGAATGGATGGTAGACCTGGATCTTCTTGAATTTGTTGAGACTTGTTTTATGGCCTAATATGTGATCTATTCTGGAGAATGTTCCATTTGCATTTTAAAAAATTATGTATTCTGGGACACCTGGGTGGCTCAGTGGGTTAAGCCTTTGCCTTTGGCTTAGGTCACGATATCAGGATCCTGGGATCAAGCCCCACATGGGGCTCTCTGCTCAACGGGGAGCCTGCTTCCCCCTCTCTCTCTCTGCCTGCCTCTCTGCTTACTTGTGATCTCTGTCTGTCAAATAAATAAATAAAATCTTTTAAAAAATTATGTATTCTGTTGTTTTAGAATGGAATGTTCTAAAAATATCTATTTAGAGCCACCTGGTCCAGTATGTCATTCAAAGCCACCATTTCTTTGTTGATTTTCTGTTTGGGTGATCTGTCCATTGATGTAAGTAGGGTGTTAAATTCCTCTACTGTTATTGTATTACTATCAATTGCTTCATTTATGTTTTCTAATAGCTGCTTTCTGTATTTCAGTGCTCCCATGTTGGGTGCATAAGTATTTATAATTATATATTCTTTTTAGGTTATTCTCTTTATGATTATATAGTATTATTCTTTGTCTCTTGTTATAGTCCTTGTTTTAAAGTCTATTTTGCCCAAAATAAGTATTGCTACCCCAGCTTTCTTTTCACTCTATTTGCATGATAAAAGCTTTTCCATACCTTCACTTTCAATCTGCATGTGTCTTTAGGTCTCAAATGAGTCTCTTATAGGTAGCATATATATGAGTCTTGCTTTCTTATCCATTCCATCACTTTATGTCTTTGAATGGAATGTTTAGTCCTCTTATGTTCAAAGTAATTATTAGTAGATATGTACTAATTGCCATTTTTAAAAACTTGTTTTACGGCTGTTTTTGTAGTTCTCTGTTCCTTTCTTTCCTTGCTCTCTTCTCTCATGGATTGCTGGCTCTCTTTAGTGATGTACTTGAATTCCTTTCTTTTTATTTTTTGCATATCTATGTCTGGTGTTTGATTTGTGGTTGCCAGTAGGTTTATAATTCACATCTTATACATATAGCATTCTATATTAACTTGATAGCCACTTAAGTTTGAGCTCATTCTTCACTCCTATCTCCCCATGTTTTAGGTATATAGTGTCATACTTTACCTCCTTTTATTTTGTGAATTCCTTGACTGGTTTTTACAGATATACTTGTTTTTACTGCTTTTGTGTTTGTCTCTTTTCTTACTTCTGCATGTAGTCTTTCTTGTCCACTCAAAGAGAATATTTTAATTGTAGGGTTGGTTTAGTGTCATGAATTCCTTTAACTTTTGTTTTCTGGGAAACTTTTTACCTCTCCTTCTATTCTGAATGATAGCTTTGCTGGATAGAACATTCTTGGTTGCTGGTTTTTTCTTTCAACACTCCGAATATATTATGTTATTCTATTTTGGCTTGCAAAGTTTCTGCTAGAAAAAAATAAAACAAAACAGCTCATAGCCTTATTTCTCTTGTATGTAACTGTTTCCTTTTCTATTTTACTTTTACTTCTACAATTCTCCTTTCAGTACTTTTTGCCATTTTAATTTCTGTATATCTTGGTGTGGACCTCCTTGGCTTGATATTGTTGGTGGCGCTATATGCCTTCTGGATCTGGATTTCTGTTTCCTATCCCAGATTTGGGGACTTTTCAGCTATTATTTCTTCCAGTAACATGCTCCACTTAACATCTTAAATTTTCTGCCCCTTTTCTCTCTTCTCCTTATGTGATATTATGCTTGATGGTGTCACTGAGTTCCCTAAGTCTGTTTTCATTATATTTCAATATGTATTTCATTACATTTCCATATATATATTTCTCACTCTTAATCAGCTTGATTGATTGCTTTCCATTACTGTGTACTCCATTTTACTGATCAGTTCTTCTGCTTCCTCTGTTTATTCCACCTAGTGTATATTTAATTTTAGTTATTGAGTTCTCCATCTCCAATTGGTTCTTTTTAATGTTTTCTGTCTCTTTGTTAAAGGTCTCAAAGTTGTCCTTTTTCTTAAGTCCACTAAGTTCTTGTGATCATTACTTAACATTCTTTAAGAGGCATATTACTTATCTTTGTTTTATTTAGCTCTCCGTGATTTTGTCCTGGTCTTTCATTTGGGATATAGTCTTCTTTCTCCTCATTTTGTGTAACTCTGTGTCCATTTTTGTGTATTGGTAAAGTCAGCTGGGTCTTCTGCTCTTTAAAGTAGTGGCCTTATGAAGAACAGGTCCTGTAGTGCTCTGCAGTGCAATGTCCCCTATTCACCAGAACCTTCCACTTCAGGAATGCCTCTTATGTGTGAGAGTATGTGTGTATGTGTGTGTGTATGCTGTACATTGTAGCCGAGCTGCTTTTGCCTTGAGTCCATTCATCTGCAATGACTTTTTTGCCTATTGTGGGTAGAATTTGCTTCCTTTGTTTGTGGACAAGTCTGAAGCTGCCTTGGGCTTGAGTTGAGTCAGACCATGCATTTGATAGAGATAGAGTAGAACCAAACTGCTGGGTGCTTTCCCTGTGTTTTGCCCTGAGAAGCTTTCATTGGTGGGTGGGCTTACTGTCAGACTAGATGTCTGTTCTTAGCCTACTGCAGGGGCTGCTGTTGAACTGTTGTGTGTGGTTATCATCTTCTCTGCCTGGGTCAGGACTATCTTAGTATGATCCTGGTCCCAGTTGTAACTGTTTGCACTCTGCCAGGCTTGTGGCACCACTTTGGATGGATTCTAGCCCAAAGTATATTCAAGAGGGCGGGTCTGCAGAAAAAGGTGGGTTGGGCATGCAATTAGCAAGTTTGTGCAGGTCTGCTGTGGGAGGGTACCTGGAACTGAGTGAGGCCTGGATAGATAAGGGATATCTGCAGGAGAATGCAGGAGTTTGGGGATGGGGCATACTGTTGGCAAGTTTGGTAATGAGTGTTTGTGCCTTCCTGGTTCCTGTAGGTCTCCATGTTATCTAGGCTAGGAGGGCAGGGGGGCTGAAACAGTGCTATCCAACTCTTTTGTTCTTGGTGAAATTGCCCAAGGACCCCTATCCCTCCAACACATGGTCTTAGATTAGTAAACAAATCTCCTTCACATATAACCCAAGCATTTTTCAAACTCCTGTTTTTATGCTGTATCTTCAGGGTTCTGTAGTGTTATTTCTGTAAGTGCAGAAGACTCAAGTTTTCTCCTCTTCCAAGCTCTCTCAGGATGAAACCCGCTTTTTTTTTTTTGTATATATTATATATATGTATTATATGAATTTAGCATATTTATTATATGTTTTCTTCTCTCTAAAATGGACTAATGTTTATTTCACATTTATTTGTGAGTAACAAATGAAATGGACCATGTAAGGTATTAAGCACCATGAGTAGAACAAGGTTATTACTAAGTAAATATCTGCAATTATTCTTAGTTACCTCTACAAATCAAGATATCTATCTATCTATCTATCTATCTATCTCAGGAGTAATGAGGCTTGTGTTCCAATCTTCATTTTTCCTGTTGCTGACTGTGACTCTTTTTACCTACCTTTAGGTGATGATTCTTAGCTCTGGGTACTTCTTTTTATTAAAAACATTGAAAAAAAAAAAGAACCTATTTAGATAAGGGGAAATGGGATGGCAATAAAACATATCCAGAAACCATGTCATAAAAGAAGTATTTTGAAATATGCAAATAAATGAATTAATGACTTGCTTTATTCCAAAAAGTTATTTTATATTTTTTTAAGATTTTATTTATTTATTTGACAGACAGATCACAAGTAGGCAGAGAGGGAGGCAGAGAGAGGGGAGGAAGCAGGCTCCCTGATGAGCAGAGAGCCCGATGCGGGGCTCGATCCCAGGACTCTGGGATCATGACCTGAGCCGAAGGCAGAGGCTTTAACCCACTGAGCCACCCAGGCGCCCCCCCAAAAAGTTATTTTAAATTATTGACAAAAATGCATACAGTACAATAAGATAAGAATCAGTCAAAGTAAAGAGAAAAAGTAAAATGACACCGGGATTAATAAATAAATTATAGTTGCATTAAAAGATGAAGCAGGAAAGATTTAAGACTGGGACAGCACGTAGCACCAGAAGTTACTTTCTTTGCTCTAACATTTACCTCCTAACTTTCCTACTCACTTACCATAATGGCCCCACATCTATAATCCTTTCACCTTTTGAGACATCCCATCCGTTTACCCCACATCTTAAAAACTATCAGACTTCTACCTTTATTTCCCTATTCTATGGTTTTTATTATAACTGTTTATCCCCTTCTCTGTTAGTCATACTCAAAAGCCAAACCAAAATCCTGGATAAAGCACAGTATTTGTCTTTCCTTACCCTGGAAGGGAAAATTGCAACTACATTGACCAGTCACACTTGAAATCAGTGATCATTCAGTTTGCCATACTTTCTTTATTAGCTTGATATTTCTGCTTAACTATTTCATACCTACCCACCTATTATTAAAACTCTCTCACTCTTTCCCTACTCTCAGTTTGTTCATACTTCACTTAGAGAATCCCAAATTCTTTATCAGTCTTCCCCCCAACTGTAAAGCTACCAGCTCCTGAAATATCATTGTCTCCTTCCTTCATGTAAAGATGAGGAAATGGATTGGCCTATTTAAGTCCTTTTTTTTTTTTTTTTCATGTGTGCTTTGGGTTACATTCTTTTCCATCATCTCAAGGAATTCATGCCTATAGCTATGATTTCTTTCTAGTACATCATAAATCAATTCCTATGGGATATTTCCATCAATGTGAAACAAGCTTTAGTACCTCAGATTCTTTAAAAAATCCCCCATAGATCCACACCACTTTTCAGGTATTTTTCTATTTCTGGAATTCTTTTCGATAGTCTCAGTTCTCTAAAGAGAGACAACATATGCTTATTTGGCTGGAACTCATGCGTTAGCCCTTGCAGTCCAGATTCTTTCCTCCCCATTATTTTCAAAATCACTGAGAGCCTCTCATGTTATCAAATTCAATAAAACACTTTCTTTTCCCTGTAATGTCACTTGGTGTCTCAACAACACTCAGCAGATTTTACCACTCTATTTTGGAAAGACTTAATAACCCCGTGTTATGTCATTTTCATGTGTTCTTCCCTTACTAACAACTGATCTTTACCCATCTCTTCTCTGAACTTGCTCCTTACTTAACTCTTACGTTTTGATGTCCTAAGCTCAATGTTGGATTTTTACCTGCTTCTCCCTGTACTTTTATTGAGAAATTTTGTATGTATTTTTGCCTTTAAATGACATTTATATTGTGATAATTCACAAATCTATGTCTCCAGTACAGATACTACCCTTGAACTTCAGTTATATTTACCCAGTTCCCTCCCTGATATTTCTATTTGAATGTCTCATAGCAAGATAAAATTAATTGGCCAAACTCGAATTTTCCATTTACTATAACAATTTTATAACTGCTCCTATGCCAATCTCTAGAAATGGCTCTCATTTTTCCCTTCCTTTTCTTTTCTTCTGAGAGAGAGTGTGAGTAGAGGTCGGGGAAGGGACAGAGGGAGAGAGATAATCTTTTTTTAAAAATTATTTTTATTAACATATAATGTTAATATTTGCTCCAAGGCTTATGCACTTCACAGCACTCACCATATCACATACCTTCCCCAATGTCCATAACCCAACCACCCTTTCCATATCCCCTGCCCCCCAGCAACCCTCATTTGTTTTGTGAGATTGAGTCTCTTATGCTTTGTCTCCCTCCCAATTCCATCTTGTTTCATTTTTTCCCTTCCCTACCCCCAAACTGCCCACTCTGCCTCTCAAATGCTCATATCAGGGAGATCATATGATAATTGTCTTTCTCCGATTGACTTATTTTGCTCAGCATATTACCTTCTAGTTCCATCCACGTCATTGCAAATGGCAAGATTTCATTTCTTTTAGTGCATAATATTCCATTGTGTGTATATACCACATCTTCTTTATCCATTCATCTGTTGATAGACATCTAGGTTCTTTCCATAATTGGCTATTATGGACATTACTGCTATAAACATTTGGATGCACATGCTCCTTCAGATCACGAGATTCGTATCTTTAGGGTAAATACCTAGTGATGTGGTTGCTGGGCCGTAGGGCAGCTCTATTTTCAACTTTTTGAGGAACCTCCATGCTGTTTTTCAGAGTGGCTGCACCAGCTTGCATTCCCGCCAACAGTGTAGGAGGGTTCCCCTTTCTCTGCATCCGAGAGAGAGAATCTTAAGAATCTCCATGCACAGCATAGGGCCTGACACAGGGCTTGATCCCATGTCCCTGAGATCATGACCTGAGCCAAAATCAAGAGTCAGATGTTTAACCAACTGAGCCACCCAAGAATATTTCTATTCTTCTCTTTATCTCATATCCTACTCTATCCCATTAACAATTTCAACTATTCCATTCTCAAATTAAATCTCTAATATGGCCTCAGTTTTCATGGCCACTTTCCTCATATAAGTCACCGTGTTTACAAAGACTACCTCATATCTTACTGTTTCATTTTCTTCCACCCTCTTCCCTTCTAACCTATAGTCAGAATCATCTTTCATGTATGCACTTCACATTTCAGCCTAAAATCCCGTAATTGACTTCCATTGCTCTTAGAACAAATTGTTTAGTATACTTTGGCTCATACAGGCTTCCTTTCAATAACTGACATGTGCCAAATTCTTTTTCCTTTAGTTTTTTGACCATGTTGTCCCTATCCTTGATCCATTCCTACTTTATCCAGCATTCCTTATAGCTTGTTAATTTTCATATTTTTCTACCTTCAGGGTAAATTTAATTGTACAGAGGTGTTTTTTAAACACAATATCTAAATCAGATCTTAACTTTTCAAGTCTCCCTTTCCCTATTCTAACACTTAATTAAATCCGTTCATAGCCTTATGCTCAATCTCTAATTCTTTATCTGCGTTAAAAGCATTTCTTAAAAACAAAGTTTCCTCATTTTTCCTCTGCTCTCTGTGAGCAGAGACCATCTTATCTTGTTCACTCCTATACTCCAAGAACTTAATAATGTGATTGAAACTAAACCATGTTTGATGAATGAACAAATAAACAAATGAAGGAATGCATTTACATGCCTTACAAGTCAGGAGAGAATAGGCTACGCTTTATTTATAAACAACAACCTCATATCAGTGACTAGCAGCCAACACAAAGTTTTATTTCTTGCTCATGTTGGTGTAATTCCACTCAACATGGTTTTCCTTACAGCAGTCTCACTGACAGAGAAGCTCCCACAGCCGAGGGAGGCAAGACATGGCAAAGCATGAATTACAACTGTCTCTTGAAGCTTCTGCTTACAAGCTACGACTTACTTTCAAACACATTTCATTGGTCAAAATAAGTCAAATAGCTACTTCACAGTTCAAGTTGATACTATGTAATCATCATGCAGGGATGGGGGGAAATAAGATCAGCATCTTGGGGATAGTTTGTGAATATTTTAAATGAAAAATAGGATATATTATATGTGCCACTGACGGTTCATTGGTGGTGTTGGCCCATAAAACTGAGTTAAAGATTCTAAAGTTAGATCTAGATTTGGCCAGAAAGATAGCTTGTGTTGTTATATGATCACAATATAGGAGAGTGGCAGCATACATGCTACGTATTGGCAATCTCTGTCATATATGTATTGTTATTATAAATAATTGAAGGACTGTCATGTGGATGAGGGGCTGAACTAAGGTAACAGAATTAAGTTCTTAATGAGAAAAGTATTTGGTTGTGCATGGCTTATTAAGGTAAAAGCATTCTATGATATATGTTTTTTGAAAAATGAAAAATGATATACTCTGCTTTCTTAAAAAAAAGTGAGCTTTTTAAAAAAATCACAAATGTATTTGCATTGTATAGTGTGAAGTAACTCCATATTTTCTTCTAGGTTTAAGGGTCTGAGTCCATCAAATAATACAAGGAATACTGGATGCTTCTTTGAGGCCTGAATTCTAAAGTGGCCTTGTAATGGGCCCCGTTATGCCACCCACAAAGAGATCATATAATCCTCAAGGGTCTTTAATGCTCTAAAATTTGAATTTTTCTTTTATATCAAGTATCTGTTAAATATCTGTTCTTTACAAAGTATTAGTAATGTGCTAAATCCTAATAGCACCTAATAGGTCCTAAATGCTATGAATACAGATTCTACCCTTAAGAACAATTGCCTTAGGGAAGAAGGTAAGAACATGTATGAATCATGAGAAAATCTGTGCTGAAAACACCAAAACTGATATAATGAATGGGAAGTTCTGATAAGAAAGCAGCTAGAGATGGCACAAAGAATTATATTTTTAAAAAAGGGTAAATTTTTGTTAGACAAAGAAGAAAGAAAGGGAGAACAGAAAGAATATTCTGGAAATAATATGATTTAAAATTTTCATTCCAGATGGTGGACTAAATACATGTTTTACTCCACTCCAAACTCTACTATGAGAGTACAAAGGTATTAAACACAGATTAAACTTCTAAGTCTGAAAAATAAGGATAAAGACTATCAGGATAAAGTAATTTTAAGGTTTCTTTGGAAAATAGAAAACAGTTGAGATATGATTTGAGAAATTTGATCAGAGAGAAAAGCAATCAAAACATATGTGGGGAAGTGTGATGGCAGAGGTCACAGCCATTCTTCTCTTCAACTGTGACTTCTTTGGTAGTTTGTTATATTTTCCATCTCTTTGTGGAAGTTCTCACTGTATTCATCCATTCTTCTCTTAAGTTCAGTGAACATCTTTATGACCATTACTTTGGAACTCTTTATCTATATTTTATTAAGTTTTTTTTTTCCTCTTGAGATTTTATCTTATTCTTTGGCTTAGAATATATTCCTCTGTTTCTTCATTTTGCCTGAGTATTTGTATTGGTTTTTATGTTTTAGCTAAAACAGCCACCTCTCCTCTCCTTATCTTGAAGAAGTGGTCTCATGTAGGATAGGAGCCTTGTACTTCTTCCCTGCCCTAGATCTTACCTGTCTTTTAAACCTTTGTGGTTGTCTAAGTTTTTTTTAATGACAGCATGCGTCAAGATCTGCCAGTGTTCCTATGGCAAAAATCTGTCAGCACCTAGATTCAGGCTGATTGAAAACAGACCCTCAGGCAACAGATTTGAAATTATGCAAATATATACAGTCTTATGGAATCACCAGCTTAAGCCCCATTGCCCACCAGTGCCAGGTGATTTAAAGTTGTGTGTCGGGCTATAGTGGCAAAAATTGGGACTCCAGATGAGTTTATAAAATGACTGACTCGGAGATACTGGTGGGCTATGGTGAGGCAGAGAAAAAATACAATGATGACATCTCTTGGCATACGTTCCCTGAGAGGATTTCATAGCCTCAAGATGCAGGAGAAACCTGAAGACTGCCCCCTCAGGCCAAAGCTCCAGGACAAACAAATAAGCCTCTTTTGCAGAAAGACTGAAGCCATGTTTTATTCAGCTTGTGCAGTGCCCTGGGGGTGGTAGACTGCCAAGAACTGTCTTTCCAATCATTATAATCCTGTGGGAGCCAGCAACACAAGCCACCTGGTCACCAGATCCAGGAAATCAAGCGTATACTCTGGGAAGCAGTCACAGAGGTGGCACCAGAAGTGAAAACTAGGGCACCAGATACATGTGAAATCTACCCCCAACCCCTACAAGAGGCTCACACTCTGTAACATAGGGGAGCGTAAGATGGTGCCCACCAGCTAGCATAACATCATCAAAAGAGAGACCCTTTCAAGTTGTGTAAATATATAGATGAATAAACTTATAATCTCTTTGCTAAGTCTATATATGAAATAAAAGATACAAATGCTTGAGAATAAGAGATTGTCAAAGATATATGTATTAAGTTCAAACAAACTGACAAAGGTGTGAGTTTTAATATCAGACAAAACAAAACATATGGCAAAAATTCTGACATGGAAACAATTATATAATGGATGAATAGACACACACAACACACACATACAGTCAGAGATAGAAGGTGAGAGACAGAGAGATCAAAATAACAGATTTAATAGCACAGGTGATTCTGCCCAATTTTTCATCAACGAACATATTTTTAAAATGAGCCCCAAATGGGAGACTTACTTAGTTTCAGTTCTCCATTGCTTCTCATACTGTATGTGATCACAGTAAATATTTGCTATTATTTAAATATACACTTTTAAAAATAGAAAATAGAAGGTAGCCTCTAAATGCAAATGAATGACTTCATTCTGTGCTGATCAGATGCATTGATCTATTCCAACATCATTTTGTATGTTATTAGACTGGAACATTCTTAAAGGATTTTCAGACAATACTGACTCATGCTAGCTTTCCTGTTACATACTGACTATATATTCTAAACCCTGTGAAAGATATCTGATTACCATATGTGTTTATATGGACTTCTGAGCCCACAGTAGAACACACTTTCTTCTCCAGTACCCTACAGTATTAAAATAAAAACAAAAACAAACACTGATCATGAAAACATAATAGTTTTTAAGGAAAACTGGCTAACTGCTGATACCATAAATCACTTTTAGCTGTACTTTCTGATCATGATGCAAATAGAGAAATATCAAATTGATTAATAATTACATAAAATTTTTAATAAATAATACATAATAAATAAAATAATTTAATAAAAGGGAAAATACAACCTTGATTCCTCCAAAAACATACACATGGGAGTTTATTCGTGTTTATTTATTTATTTATGTAAATTCAATTAATTAACATCTAATGTATTATCAGTTTCAGAGATAGAGTTCACTGATCCATCAGTCTTATGTAACACCCAGTGCTCATTACATCATGTCCCATCCTTAACATTCATTACCCAGTTACCTCATTCCGCCACCTCTTCCCCTCCAGCAACCCTCAGTTTCCTATGATTAAGAGTCTCTTATGGGGGACGCCTGGGTGGCTCAGTTGGTTAAGCGGCTGCCTTCGGTTCAGGTCATGATCCCAGCATTGTGGGATCGAGTCCCACATCGGGCTCCTTGCACAGCGGGGACCCTGCTTTCTCCCTCTGCCTCTGCTGCCACTCTGCCTGCCTGTGTGCACTCGCTTGCTCTCTCTCTCTCTGGCAAATAAATAAATAAAATATTAAAAAAAAAAGAGTCTCTAATGGTTTGTCTCCCTCTCTGATTTTGTCTTGTTTATTTTTCCATTCCTTCCCCTATGCTTCTCTGTTTTGTTTCTTAAGTTCCACATATGAGTGAGATCACTGTCTTTTTCTGATTGACTTGTCACTTAGTGTACGTAATACCCTCTAGTCCCATCCGCGTTGTTGCAAATGGCAAGTTTTCCTTTCTTTCTTTGTTTCTTTTTTTTTTTTTTTGATGGCTAAGTAGTATTACATTGTATGTATATATGTATATATGCAACATTTTTATCCATTCATCTGTTAATGGACATCTGGCTCTTTCCACAGTTCAGCTATTACGGACATTGCTTCTATGAACATTGGTGTATGTGCCCCTTCTTTTCACTACATCTGTATCTTTGGGGTAAATACCTAATAGTGTAAATGCTGGGTCATAAGGTAGCTCTATTTTTAATTTTTGAGGAACCTCCATACTGTTTTTCAGAGTGACCACCAGCTTGCATTCCCCCCGACATGCACATGGGAGTTTAAATAATGTCCTTCTAAGAAATAATTAAGTGAAACAGAAAATCAAAGCAGACATTAGAGATTGTTTAAAATGAATTATAGTGTATAAATTTCAAAATCTATGGGAGATATTTAGAGCAAAATATATTATGTGTATTTATTAGATAATAGTACCAAGCAAACAGCATGTGTGTGGCACAGAAATCAAGGAGGAAACAAAGTGCTAGAACATGAGGTTGAAGACCAGTCATATAGGATGTTATAGGCTAAGATCTCAAGTTTGGACTTATTTTCAGCCATTGGAAACCTACTGGATTTTAAGTAGTAAAATACTGTAATTTAATTTACTTTTGTATGATGATTAGATAATTTGAGGCAAGTAAAACATTTAGGAGGCTATTGCAGTAGTTAAGAGAACTACCGGGAGCTTGGAGAAATGAGCCCACAGAAGAAGAAAAAAGAAGGGGTTTGGGCGCCTGGGTGGCTCAGTTGGTTACAGGGCTGACTCTTGATTTCAGCTCAGGTTATGATATCAGGGTCATGAGACTGAGCTCTGCATCAGGCTCAACCTGGAGTCTGCTTGAGATTCTCACCCCCACTGCCCCTCTCACTGCTCTCTCTCTAAGAATAAATAAATAAAAAGAAGAAAAGAAGGGGATAGACTCAAGATATATTTCGGAGATGGAGCCAAGCATAATTGCTGATGCATTAGATGAGAGGTAAGAAGTCGGAAAGGAGAGATCAGATAAGACTGTGTTGGAGAAGGTTTTTGGAAGGAAAGTCCCTTTTGTTTTTGATATATTTATGATACCTAGCAGAGAAGTTGATATGTCAGGTAGATTTTGAAAATATGAGTCTGGATTATAGTAGAGAGTTATGGATTAGAAATACATAAATTCACAGTAGATATTTAATGCACGTTGATGAATGAATGGATTTGTGGATACCTTTCTTTAAGATGATCACAGATCAGGGAAAATACCATATAACTGCTGGAAAAATAATTGGAAGTACATGTGAAATCTACTTGTTACTTGATCTGTTATATGATAACTGGTCTTTCAAAGATTTTGACATTCAAGACTTCTCTACTCTTAAGATTCTGTCTGAGAATTAGACTTACTAGAAGCCAGGGTCAAATGGGAAATGAAGTGCTACTATATCAAGAGGTGGGCAAATCCTCAACAACTTCTGAGTTAGAACTGTGATAAAAGCTAATTACAGAATACCACTTAAGCCATGAGAACTAAGCAAAACTTGTTTCTGTCCTCTTTTCTTGAGTATGATATGGGTGGAATTGTGTCCAGATGTCCTACAGTTATTCATAAGAAAGATGCAGGTAGGAAAACAGTTGAAATAGAACAGTTGTCTGGGTAAAAAATCTGCCTAGATAGAATCTGAGAACTATAATCTGAAAACTGTGGCTAATGACTTCTAAGGCTTTAGTAGTAAACCATGCCTCCAAAGAATACTTCAGGCATAGGCCACTCAAGTTAGCAATGACTGCTGCCTTAGGGAACAACCAGTAAAAGATATGAGGAGAGGTTTCGAAAGGAGAAAAAGTAAGCCTGATGAGGCCCCTTCTCTTTCAGGAAGAATCTTTTTAAAGGTGTTTTTCTGGTTCCATAATAAAAGAGGAGAAACTGAAAGGAATTAAAACACAACCAATTCCAAATAAAATGCTAGGAAACACATTTTAAAGCGATGTATAATTAACCTGTCAAATGCTTTACCTCACACATTATTCAAGCAAACAGCTTACAAATATTCCATCGACAATGGGATATAAACTGTTTTGTTGAGAAGGACGACTTGTAACTATACTTTTAATGTTCTACCTGTATTATGAATTTTTGTTGTGACAAATCCTCAATATATAAGAAAAATGAATAGCATTTGAAGTTCATTAGCATAGATGAAATTATAAGGATTATCAATCCCTATTCTTTATGATGTATGTTTGTTATTATCTTTTATGAAGATAAAATTACCCTGCACAATAAAAGTGATAAAGATAATTCTATAGAACATTTGTTTGGGATTGGGAAGGAGGGTGAAAATGTGAGCAATAGGAAATATTTTTCTGACCAGTGACATTTGTGATTCTCATTTTTGAGAATCTTAAAAAATGCTCCAAAATAAAATACAAAGTGCAGATCAACTGACATAAATCTTTTCAGGGCAAAAAGTTAGGTATTGAACAGAGTCTTACATAACACAAACATCCTCATACGAATACTTTCCTTAATAAAATGTATGTGTCTCTTTATGATCTGCCTGTTACATTTTTTATCTCAATTCGCTTTTCCTTAAATACCTTGTGTTCCAAAGTATATATACAGAGACCTTCCCTGTCCAGCCACTCTGTATAGAATATTTTTAAATGTCTCATAAGAATACCAAGTAAAGGTTTGAGATACCATCCTTGTCCCCCTCACCACTTGCACATTTCATTTTATTTGCCTCCATCTTATTTCAAGCTGAGATGCCATCTCCCTTGATCAATCCAGTCTGGGTTAAGAACTCTTCAGTATATGTCTGTGTACACTGCTTTTCCTTGAGATATCCTAATCATCACATGATAGAGCGACCTTGAATTTGCATATGTTTTTTTACTCATCTGCTTCAGGTAGGGACGTTTTTTCTAGATTCTGATATTCTTGGAAACTGACACAGTGTTGGTCACATGGCAGACATGAATGAATGCATAAACAAACCATGTTGCTTTTATAAAATTATCTTAAAAAGTATTTTTTCTAACCCATTCTACATAGAAAGATGATATATGATATTTAGTTGTAATAAAAGGAATTAGAATGAAGACTTAAGACATAATATCTATATTCAATATAATAAAATATATGTAAATTTCAGATATATTATTTCAGATATTTATAGAAATGCTTATATTTTGATACTATTTAGACAGATGGTGAGTATACAAACTTATTACTTTATTGTTTACTTGGATATGACTTTCCCTTCATATTATTTCATTTTTTTAATCATATCAAGAAAAATCAAAACATGTATTGAAAAACGGTCACTGTTATCACTATAAAATAGTCTTTTCATAGAATAGATGCAATTATCAAACAGAATTGTATTCATTATTTTATGCCAATTATCATTCAACTTATGAAGCAACTCCTTTTGCTATTGATTTTATTATCCTGATGGTTTGTTTATCCTCTCCTGGCTTTCAAAACTAGACCATAATTATTACTCTAATTGCTACTCTCTCTTCTTCTTCTTCTTTTCTTTTTTTTTAAAGATTTTATTTATTTATTTGACAGACAGAGATCACAACTAGGCAGAGAAGCAGGCAGAGAAGAGGAAGCAGGCGGAGAAGAGGAAACAGGCTCCCTGCTGAGCAGAGAGCCCAGTGTGGGACTCTATCCCAAGACCCTGGGATCATAACTTGAGCCAAAGGCAGAGGCTTTGACCTACTGAGCCACCCAGGCACCCCGCCACTCTCTCTTCTATACACACATATATACACACACACCAAGAATTTCAGTAAAAATTGTATATTCTGTTTACATTTGTTTGCCATCTTCTCTGTATATTCTTCTCTTCATATGCACACCTAGCCTATTTGCCACATGTATATAATAGAGTTGTCTTATACTAGGTGTAAAAATATCTGTTGCTAGTACCTTATTTGTCACAAACTAGTGAGGTTACCTTAGGTTTGTCATTGAACTGTTTGAATAGTGTTTCTCTATAAAACTGGGATAATAATAAATCCAATGTCTGTTGTATGATACCTAATTATATAAATTATGCTATTGTTTTGTACATAAAGGTGCATTTTTAACAACATTAAAAAAACATTGATCACTGCTTATTGTAGTGTCTGCTACAACTGTGTGATTTATTAGCTAAAAGAGAGTGTCATAAAGAATCAGCATCTTTCTTGCTACTGGCTAGTTTGGGGCAAAAATGAGATGGCAAGAATATATTCTGAGTCCTTCCCACCTTTTTTATATTTGCTTTCTTCCTATTTCTCTTAAATATTGGGAAAATTTTATTGATTTTTCCCAGAACATCTGTATCCAGTTTAAAACATGGGTTCTGAGGCTATCTACCTGCTTTGCTTTTTTCATTTGTAATAAAAGTGATCAAGAAAAAAATACCTGAAAAGCCAGAAGGCTTTATTTCCCAAATGATTATGATTATTCTATATCCTCTATTATTTTTTCTCACATAGATACAAATATAAAAGTTAATTAAAACAGTTTTTTTACTTTGGCCAATTAAAAGTTCCAAACTAGGAAAGAATGTTAGCTAACTTAAAGCTTTCAATTCATTCTTCCTCTGATTACTAGATGAATTCAATATGACTTTTTTTAAAATTTTTTAAATACAGTGAGAATATAGTATATAGTGAGTACATTAGAAAAAAGGATTGGAAATTACGTGAATAGGTTTTTTGGCAAAGATGAAATGTTTAATGGCACACTTATCCAGATAATTGTAATAATTCTCCAATCTACTTTTTTTTTAAAGATTTTTTTAAAATTTTATTTATTTGACAGAGAGACATCACAAGTAGGCAGAGAGGCAGGCAGAGAGAGAGGGGGGAAGCAGGCTCCCTGCTGAGCAGAGATCCCGATGCGGGACTCGATCCCAGGACCCTGAGATCATTACCTGAGCCGAAGGCAGCGGCTTAACCCACTGAGCCACCCAGGCACCCCTCTCCAATCTACTTTTTATGGGTATATATAGTCTTGGGCAAATGTTCATGAAACAAATATTCCAAAGTTCCTCAAGGGTGCTTTGTTTTACTTTATTTTTTCCCTATTTTTTTATCTGATAAAAATAAAATGGAAATTGAAAATATTTAGAGCAGCAACATAAAGATCCCTTGTTAAATGTCCATAAAACTTAGGAAGGAAGCGATCACATATCCTATGAACCCTCAGTAGGCGTCAGATATTCCTAAATCAACTAGAGGTCATAGGGCTAAAGTGGAACCTTTTATTTCTAAGTTGTCTGAACCTGTAGTTTCTTGGGAGACGTTTTAAAAGTGATTCTGAGGTGATTAAATTGCACTTTCAAGACTCTAGAAGTGCAGTTTGGATACTCATATTCTCAAAATAAGCACAGTTTGGTCAGGTCAAAGAGTTTGGCTTCTTTTTCCACCTATGCCTAATGCTAACCAATTAATTATTTGGGCTTCAGCCGTGTTCTCATTATATGAGTTCAGAATCCTTGAGTAAAATTAGTTTTGTTCACTTTTTTTTTTTTTAATCAATATTGTAAGGAAAATTTCTAACGAGTACTTTTCCAGTCACACAAATAATAGCACACAGATCAATAAGCATCATGCAATTTGAATATTGAATTCACCCTTTGAAATGGCCTTAGAAAGTTAGCTCATTGATGTGGGAAAGCTTTAATTGCAGTTGCCATTAGATGAACACAAAATCCAAATGTCAAAAGCTCCTTTGCAATTGGGAGAGCACTGAAGTTAAAATAGCCATGGTCATCAAAGTGCTGAGTTCAGGAAATTCCAGGAAATCACAAAAGTCTTTTGAAAAGCTAAGAGCAGTTGGGTCAACATTAGCATACATTGTGTGAATAAAGGGCTGCTTTTATTCACTGTTATGTTCCATTTTTTTAAAATGTAAAGATATATTTCAGTTTAAGTGCCAAGATGATAATGCCTAAGAACATTAGAATGGCTTCTTTAATATGCAAGATTAAAATCAGTTAACAAAGCTAAGTGGGCAGTTTGAGAGTGTAGATTTGAGGCTAGGATGTCAGGGGTGAGGCTATCAAATATATACATAAATCATGAACTTCTGTGTCTGCAGGTTTCATAGCACCATAGAGCTTAAATCTGTGATAAAAAATGAGCAAAGGAATAATGGCATAATTTAAATTCCTGAGGAGTATAATTTTGTATTCAGGTGGTTAAACTGGAGTTATGAAGATGGTGAAGGGGGAAGAAGTAGGTGATAAAATTTTGACCTGCACTTTTAAAATTGATTGTCACTCAGAAGATACATAAGTTGCTTTTTATTATAATCACTTTTCACATAGTGGAAGCTCAATAAATATTAGTGAAACTATTTACAATAATAATATATAGAGAGAGGAAAAAAATCTTATCCTTTTACCCTTTTAGATTCTTAGCTGGAAAACTTGTTACAACAGATAGATTAAATGAACAAAAGTTCATCAAAATATACATCTCATATACATAGGGAGAAACTGAGGGATGAGTAAACTCAAAAAGATGGGTAGAACTTGAGCTTAAATACCATCTTCAGCTAAAACAAAGAAAGAAAATTATGGAGAGGCAAGTTATGGGAAAGTAACCAGAAATAGTACAGTAAACAAAGGTATGTTTTATTATGCAGATTAAAGTTGGTACCTTCCATATTGATGAGTAGCTTGTGTTTTAGAGCCATCCTTCTTCTTCTGGTACAGAGAGGGTGACATGCCTACAATTGGAGAGTTCCTTTATAAATGTGAATTTCCCTTGCAAATGGGTAGCATACTGTTTCCAGAGCTTTTCCTGTGCCTGTTTTTCAGAATAATCAGATCAAAATAGTTCTTATGTCAAAGAGGCATATTTTACAGTAGCATATTCTGGTTTCCTACAGTGATACTAATACCACTAATATTTATTGAATATTATGATATTTGAGGCTTTATTCTAAATATGTCTGTATAAAAAATTAATATTTCTATATGATAACCCATGTAATCTTCACAAAGCTATACAAAATTTATTACTGTTCATATCTTAGAAGTGAAGAACTTAGAAATATAAGGTACAAATCTATAAAGTGATACAGGTCTGTATAGGTCTATAGTTCATCCTCTTAGGCATTGTTCTCTGAGGTCCCATATTGAAATTTAAAATAATTTTGTTAATTTATTTTATATATTCACTATTCTGAATACAGTTTCTGAAGTTTAAAGTTCCTGACTTAGAGATTTGGACAATTGAGCACTTTCTGTTTTCCTTCAACAGCTTTATTTCAAGAATTTTGAGGGTATGAGCACCAGGTGGTATATGGAATTGTTGAATCACTATAATGTACACCTAAACTAACAGTACACTGCATGTAAACTAACTGGAATTTAAATAAAAGTTTAGAAAACAAAACAGAAAAATGAATTTTAACTTCACTTAATCCTTATAGTTTCAATTTATATCTCAGTAGGTTTTATTGTTATTATTATTATTATTTTAATTTTACATTAATTAATATAATTTTTCCTCTTTGTGATCACTCAGTCAGAAATTTTAAGGACAGCTTCATGTTCTCTTTAATGAATCTGATTGATAAATTTAAGGAGGAAACTTTGTATTACTTTTTCATGCAAGAAAGAGAAAAAAAAAATGGACATCTGTCCTAAACAACAAAGCAACACAAACATGAGTTATGCATGATGTGGTAAACAAAACAGACATACTGCATTCAAGTAAGAGCCAACAGCATTCAACAAAATAGAAAATGTTGTCAGTTTTTCTAGTGCATAAAAGTCATTAGTCATATATGGGTCAGGTTAGTACACAATAATTAATACTTGGGGTCTTTTATACTGAGGCTCATTGTATTTGGAGTACCACATAAAAACTTGGACATGTTACCAGCCCTTTAAGTCAAGAAGCAACACTTGGGAGTGTATTTACCTACATATGGTTACAATTTATACTCCATATTAATTGCTAATATTTGTCATTTCACAGTTTATTGATTGGTTGTTCTTTGTTGGTTATTAAGATATGAGTTGCCAAGTATTTGCCAATACTCTCTGTTGTTAAAAGTTAAAAAGAATTCCCTCAGGAAATTGCAGAAAATCTCACAATTATGAAGCTGGGTCTCATTATCTAAAAAGTCGGTCTGTGATTTCTAATGACTTTACTCTCCTGTGTTATGTTGTTTTTATTAGGGTTTTTACATGAAGTGCCTTGCAACTGTATGTGAATTCAATAACTAACTTAACCTTTCTGTTATTTCTCACTCTTAGTTTTTCTTCATTGTTTAATTTGGCTATTTCCTGGTGGGCTCTCACTCAATGCCATTCCCCTCAGTAAGCATTTATTAAGGATCCATTGTTTATGTGGCACTGTGTCAGACCGTCTATTGCTTTAATTTTTGTTGTTGTTGTTGTAAAACTTATAGCCCTAGGCATTGGCTCATTCTAAATTCTTTAACAGTTGTCAAATTGTCAAATACCACTTATTTCTTTAGCCATATCATCAATTAAATAAAATAGTTTTCTGTGTATCAGAAATCCTTCTTTTAGCAATGTAGTCTGAATTAATAATCATATAGTGATAAGACTGTGCATACTCAATACTTTTTCCCACTTCATTATTAACCATCTAAAAGGATAGTTCCAAAATGCAAGCTATATTTGATTTAAATATGTTCCTTCCCATAAAAAAATCATCAGTTTTAATCCTGGTATATTGTACATTTCTATTTTCTTCAGTGAATACAAGAAGTCCAAATCTTCCAGGTCATTTAGTATCACTAAATTTCTATCCACATTTTTTTCTAAGCATCCTCTAATTTGATTCAGGATCTTACCACTCCCAATCTCAATTCAACAACCTTACCATGCTCTCTGGAAAGCAAAATCCTCTATTGTGTAGTTTGTGGTGTTTGCCATAACAAAATACCACAAGTTGGGTGGCTTAAACAACAGAACGTTGTGGGGTTTTTTTTGGTTGTTTTGTTTTCTTCTCCCTCCACCCCCCAATTCTAGATGCTGGAAATCTGAGGTCATGATGTCAGCTGGGTTGGTTTCTTCTGAAGCCTCTCTTTTTGGCTGGTAGATGATCATCTTCTCCTGTGTCTTCACATGGTCTTCTATCTATAACTATCTGTGTTCAAATTTTCCTTTTCTTATAAGGACACCAGTCATATTGGATTAAGATTGGATTAAGACTCAAAATAATGTCTTTCTTTTTACTTAATTACCTCTTTAGTGACCTTATCTCTAAATACAATCAGATTCTGAGGTACTGGGTGGTAAGACTCACTATATGAATTATTGGGGAAGACAACTCAGCCTATTTACCTCCTTCTAGTGTTCATTCTAGCTTTCTCCTAAAGCAACTTCTTCCTCCATGGGTGTGTTTGTTGTTTTTTAATGGTATCTTTGGTATATAACTGTATACCCTGTATACAACAGAGCCTGGTAGTGGTGAAATACAGAGTGTTTATGCTTTGAGTAGATAAGAAGTATTAAAACAATTCAAAAAGTGATAATTTTTCTGAAGAAATTAGAATATCTGGCAAGGAGGGGGTACTTTTTTGATAGAGTTTTTAGGATGCCTTTTTGAGGTGAATGGGAAGAGACCTGAATGATAAAGAGCTAACTTCAGAGGAGACATGTTACTCGGTACAAAGACCAAGCAAGGCATGTGTTAAGATGAGCATGAAAGTCATTTTGTTGAGTCCATTGAAGAGAATGGTAGGAGAGAGGCTGGACCATGGATTATGAGGGCCGTTCTAGGCTTTGGCAGATTGTTTGGATTTAATTCTGAGTGATGGGAAGTTACTAGATGGTTATTAGAGGGGAAGAATCTGCTTTACATGTTAAAAAATCATCTAACCTCTATGTGGAGAATAAACTATGAGGAAACACTAATTATTATAGGAAGACCAATTAAAAGACTATTGTCTTGTTTCATCATTGGTAGTTCAATGGAAGAAGACGGTGGTTTTGTTCTGATGACAGAACAACAAGCTTTTATGGATCGACAAGTTTGAAGGGGGAGAGGAAATGAGACTGGGAATGCATGGAGTTTGAGGAGGTGTATATGCTCCCTGAGATCTCAGGTATGAGTTGCCTCATTGAAGCCTATAGGAGAAAAAGGTTCCCATTTGCATTTTAAGAATCAAAGGCAAGAGCAGATGTCTATGTGATAGAATACAGTGAGCCCTTCTGAGTATATCCTCAGAGTAGATTTCATATCAATTATAATAATGTGAGCCCCAAATAAATATTTCTTAAGCATCCTTCAGTTCCATGTGGGGAAATATTTTCTGATACAAATTATATAGCCTGATGTCAACAACCAGTGGGTTACTTTTGTAGAGCATTTGTCTGAGTTGTTGAAATGTTAAACACAGTAAAACTCTGGTCACCATCATATTTTAGTCATGATTTGAATGATACGTGTTCCTTTATGGGTTCTGTCAGGTCTCTGGAAACCTGATTGAAGTAAAAGAACTGATCAAGTCTTCTTCCAACTTGAACAGGAATAAAACAGCGTTTAGTTAAATTCCCCATACTGGGTCTCTGAGTTAATAGAATTCAGATGGCATAGGTAGTTAGTCTCTGATTAGTCCCAATTATTAGGCTCCTGAGGGGGAAAAGGTTCTTTGGAATTAAATTTATATAGCTTTGACTTACCTGGTTTCCCAGCATTGCAGAACTGGAAGGAAAGATTGCAGGAAAGAATATAAACTAGGAATCACAGGCTCTTTCTCCATTAATGGGATATAAGTGAACAGAATGCAGGATGTCATGCAATTTAGGGACTATTCAAGGAGGATCACTTTGTCAAAGGTAAAGGCCATACAAATGAAATTCTAATGAATGGCATTATATGGATTATCAAGTTTATGTCTGGTCAAGATGATTTCCAAGAAATCTGGAAAACATATTATATATTTGGATTTTCAGTCACTAACCACACAGCTAAAATCTAGATGTCCTGTGGCTTTGTAGGAAGATAAATGTTTTCAGTGTTGGCTTTAAAGAGTATTACCAGACACCTATTCCCAGGGAAAAGAAGACAGGCTTTATTTAAAATGGGTTAAAGGTTTTTATTTTATTATGGTTTTTCTTCAGTTTTAAAGTATTTTTTTCAGCATTTCTAGAAACCTTGCTATCTTTCAGAGATGTCGATGAAAAAGCAGTTAGAAATAAGAACTGTTGGGAGGTGTGTGAGGTTGATATAATCATCTTGGGAAGCAATTTATAAGAACATGAGAAATGATTCTTTGAAGTTTTAGATGACAGTGAGGAAATGGTGCTAAGACTCATTGCTAACTGTTGATTATAATGTATTCCTAAATACATAGGCCACTAGAGTGATCTGTTCAGCAGGAGTTGAGTAGGAGTTTCATTGAGCAGACTCCTGAATTCTGAAACAACTAACAAGTCTTTCTGAATTTAATTTGCTGATGCCAAAAAAACATGGATACCAGTCTGGAAGGACTGGGGCAGAATGATGTCAAGAAGATGGCGGGGGAAAAAGAAACAATTTGCAATAGTCACAGACAAGTTGACAGTGAGCTGGACTATATTACTCATCTAACCAGTGCTGAAGTATGTCATACCAGAAATATTTAAGTACTCTGTGGAGAGAATGTGATTTAAAGTTCCAACTAAGATGATTGCCCTACTCATGATGTTCCCTTATTGATCTGACTTTGGACATAATACTTGGTGGTAAATCTTGGTGACTATAATCAGAATCTTTTGTTTTTCAGAAATAAACAAAGAGAAGACACATGCTACTGGCCCTGCTCTCAGTCAATGGATACCTTTCTAGTGAAGTACTGAATGTTATCTGGAAAGACCAAGAACATGATAGTCTAAAAAATGACAACAGCCCTGGCTTGTGTAACTGAAGCCCTTCAGTGGAATTCCTCTCTGCCTGTGTTAGATTGGAAGAACCCACTGGGTCATTTTGGCAATGCACATAGTAAAGAATGAGAAGCAGTCCCTTCAGGTAAAGATATGAACCTTCTGAGATGTTCTGTGTGGAGAACTATAAATATTATCACATATTAATGGGTTATTATATATAACAGTGATTCTCAAAGTAGGGCACTTTTCCATTTGGCAATGCCTAAAGATATTTTTTTGGTCACAAATTTGGATGTATATGCCACTGATATCTAGTAGACAGGGGCCAAGGATGTTGTTAATCATCCTGCAATGCACAGAAAAGTGTTTCTCCACCCCTGGAAATATGTCCAGTAGTGCCAAATTAAGAAACTGGTTATAAATATTATAATGTTATGCAATTTTGCTATGAAAGTACTTGCTTCCACCTCAAAATATATATTCCCAAAATAAAAGTTTCAATGGGAAATGAGAGGAAACACATTTTTGAGATCTTAGGATATCTTTCTTTCACCTCAATGTAAAGAGTATGTCTGTATACCAAGGCAGGCAGCAAGAAGTACTACAAAAAGGCATCTTTAGAGGCAATGAAGACTATATAATGTCTAGAAATTTTGTTTTAGAACTGTACAGCAAATATCTGTGCAACATCCTGGAGGCTATGGCTCGTTTAACTCATTATTCTATGCGTATCTCTTTGTAAAGTACTTGACAAAATAATGAATAACTTTTCTCTAAGGTTGGCCTAATTTTGTTATTTTAAATAAGCCATGAAATGGTTACTTAGGACAACAGAAAACTAGGAACCAGTGGCTTACCACTTGTAAGCCTCACAAGTTCCACTTAATTTAATTATATGATATTCATCTTTCTGAGAAAGACATACACAGATTTTCTGGGAGCTTACCTGAGAACCAGAGTTTAATCTTATAATTTGATGTTTTCATCCTTTTCCCTAGATATAGGGGGAAAAAAATCTTTAAATACATGGTATGGGTTAAGGAGCCATTATCCTTCCAAGATTTTAGCCAAGGATTTCCTTCCTAGACCACTGACCTAGAATAAAAAAGCCCCTGTTGTTTTTATTTGGTTATTGTGGTGAAAATTTTTGTGGATTAATGTTGGCTGCTTAAATTCATTCCTAGTGGTGGAGAGGTTTTGCAATATGGCCACAGTGGGTATTTCAGTTACCTAGAATAATAAAGGCATTGGGTAGTCCATATCTTCTCCAAGAGACTGCAGATATGTATCAGAATTTCATCAAATTGAATGCAAACATTCCATCCAGAACAAAAGCCCTTAAAATGGTATACTGAGGCCATGAATGGAGTCTCTAAAAATGATGTCACCTGGTTTCTTAGCCCATTTGCTGATGTTAGAATAAGACCTTTGTATGATGCAAATGATTATTGAAACCTTGGGGTTGTATACTTTTCCAGATGCACTAAGGAGAATGGACCTAAAACAAAGCAGCGCTCCTGGTAACACTGGTCTTTTAAGCCTGGGCAGAGGAGAGGAGCCTGAAAGCAAACCTAAAAGGTCAAGGAGTTAAAAACAAGAAGAGGAGACTTCAGTGCCATGAATGTCCAAGGAAGATAGTAGTTTGAGAAACAGAGTAGCTTAGTAGTGTATGATGATACTTAAAGGTCAAGTAAGGTAAAGAATAAGTGTCTGTATGATTTGGCAAAATTATTATTAACTTTGATGAGAGAAAACTCACTAGGTTCATGAATGTAAAGTGAAAAAGAGGAGACAGTGTACAGACGTGACTTCCAATAGAGTGTGAAGGGCAGGACAGAGATAGGGAGTCAATGGAGAAGAACATGGGGTCAAGGGAGTATCATTTGGCTTAGGAGATAAGTGAATATGACAAATGTTCATGAGGAATTCCTGTAGAGTTTGTGTACTGAAGACACAAAAGAGAATGGATTATTTGGTGAGAAGTTGGATAAGGGATAGAGAAGTGGGATAAATCAGGAGGTCATATTTAGTAAAAAAATAAAACCAAAAGCTAGGATTTTGGAAAAATTTGAATTTCAGATAAATGCTAAGTAATTGTTTAGTTTAAGTATGTTCCAAATATTGCCAGGGACTTTGCTAAAATGTATATTATCTGAAATTCAAGTTCAACTGGGAATCCTGCATTTTCTCTGGAAACCCTTAGAGATGCTAATCACAGATGAAAGATTAACTATATTAAGACATATTTTCCACTGTGACAAGATGTGGATTAAGTTTCAAAGCAGGAAATTATTATAGAATTTCTTCTAGTAACTTCTGTGTCCTCTGCATAGTGACCAACAGGCTACTGACATAATGGTAGAGGCATGGTGGCAGTATCACAGTCTTGAGGAAATGTAGATTTGAAATAACTGCTGTGAATAATAGGAGAAGAATTAATTAGGAAAACACAGACTTGTTCCCAGGCACATTGAAAGCTTAATTGACACCAGAGACCTTGAATTGATAGAGGTACCAATCCATGCAGGTGAGTGCCATTAATCTGCTGAGGAGGGTCAATTGGCAAATGGGGTTGCCAATACCGAGAAGAGGGTGACGGAAGTGCTGGAGCATGTAGTCTAAGCAAGATAGTGAGGGCAGTCAAGGGAGTGGGGAGAGGTGGTAGAGGAGTTAAAGGAGTGACTATGATACAAAGATGAAAAGCAAGCAAAATAAGAACAAACAACTGAGTGAGTGAGCTACGTATGTGGTATGAGAATAGGATAGATGAATTTAACATCTCACAGGTGTAGATGATCTGGGTAATGATAAATTCCAGTTGGGATGATGGAAAAAGAAACAAAAGAGAAAGGGAGGTGAAAATTACTGGAGATGAAAAGGCAAAAAACAAAACAAAACAAAACAAAAACAAAAAACTAGAGCCATTAGGGAATTAAAAAAAAAAAAAAGGTTGTAAAAAGTGCCTCTTTGTCCTAGGGCACTTAGATGTTGGTGAATGGACAATGTATTCATTTGGGCAACACTAGCTGCTGTCACAGAAAAGCATCTGTAATGTGGTGGCTTAAAATAAAGGCGATTTATTGTATACTCATATAGCAATCCCAATCATCGGCTCTTCTGACTGTCTTTCTTCCAAGAAGTAAGTTAGGTACCTGGGTTCCTTCCACTGATGATACTGTTACCATCTTATCAGGTGGTTTCAAAGGCTTTTCTGAAGTCTCCATTGTAGCCAGAGAGAAGGAATGGTTTTTGGAAGATTGAACATAGGAAGTTTTTAATGGTTGAGGATTGGGAGCAACACTCACACTTTTCCTGCATACATTCACTAAAATGCAGCCATATCGTCACACCCAACCATAAGGGTCATGGGGACATGTGGCCGAGAGGAAAGTAAAAAAAAAAAAAAAAAAAGGTTTTTGATGAACAGGTAGCCAGTCTTTGCTATAGACAGCTTCCAGTTGTGTTTCAGGGCTAGTAGTATCTTTAGGGAGAGACTGGAGACTGTTTTTACTTAAGGAAAGGCGTTAAATAAAACTTTCACTGAAACCAGAGGCCGGAGTGGAAAGCTCAGGGAAGAAGAAGCACTATGAGTCAAGCTTAAGAGAGAAGACACACAGACTATGATGGGACAAGAATATGAGACAGTACATACTTGGAGGTATTTGCATTCTGCCTGAGGATCAGAAAAATCTGGATGTGAAGTGCGATTTACTTACAAAGGTTTTCATTGGAATTAGTCTCTGTTCCCACTGATTTGGGCATTGTTTCTAGGAAAGTAGAACACTCTGGGCAGAGCAGTTTTGGGTTAGCAGCCTGCTTCTGACCTCTGACATACTGTAGTCCTGGATCTCAAGTTTAAAGGCTTGTGCCTCTGAAATGCTTGCCACTTGTTCTACCATAAAGTCCATTATTTTAAATCTCTTGAATACATTACAATAGTAATGTATTCTGCTGTACTCTATTACATTAAATCCAATTTTATATGATGGCTTACTGTGCTGTTCCCCTTTCCCAATGTATACATCCTTTAGAAGCCTCAGATTATATAGGTATATCATCAGTAGCTGACTAGATGCATTACTTGTGGTGACTTCTATAAAAATGGACATCTGGCCTCCTCAGGATTAGAAATGTAACTTCCCATTGTAATTTTGTTCCAATGGGAAAATAAGGTATAAGTATCATTATTTCTAATTACAGTTCCTTTTCTAGGAATTTAATCTGCAATAAATTTGAACACTATCTTCAGAGCATAACATGTTAATAAGATACTATTAAAAGGAAGGCAAAAACCTAACTCAGTGTAAAACAGATTATGGTTAGTACTTATGTTCTTAGTTGAATAAAAGAAGACTTTTTCAAGAGGTTTTTGTTTTGTTTTGTTTTGTTTTTTGTTTTTTAGAAGAGAGGCTTCAAAGACTCATTTAGTATATCTAGAATATTTTGAAATTAAATCACACTATAATATTTTTGAGACATTAGAAAATGCATACAATTTCTCATCAGCCATTTAGCCATTATTATGCATATAATGTATCCATATATGAAGTTCTTCCAATTTTTTATAATCTAGTTTTGGAGAACAAAGAATTAGAGAACAGTAGCAAATCATTAATTAAGAATGAATTGAAAATTAATAAAACTAGGGTTTACCTATGTCCCATAGGCACCCATCTCCTAAATTTTGGATGAAAAATAACTAAAAATTCATTCCCCCAAACATATTATTTTCATCATTATCCATTTCCTCCACCCCCGGTCTCTTTGCAAACTTTTAGATTTTAATTTCACCACCTAACATGTAATTGACCTAAGTGGATTTCTGGCTGGATTTGGATCCTTCATTTTTTTGTAGTAGTTAATATTCATAATCTACATATTACCTCCTCCACATATTATGATTCCATAAATAATTTTTAAAGAATGTAACTGAGATAGATAGAAAAGTGACACTTATGTCTCCAGTAAGATCTATACCTCAGTTAACCCCACAGATATATTTTTTATTAATTTTTTATTTTTTATAAACATATATTTTTATCCCCAGGGGTACAGGTCTGTGAATCACCAGGTCCACACACTTCACAGCACTCACCAAAGCACACACCCTCCCCAATGTCCATAATCCCACCCCCTTCTCCCAAACCCCCTCCCCCCAGCACCCCTCAGTTTGTTTTGTGAGATTAAGAGTCACTTATGGTTTGTCTCCAGATATTTTTTAAAATGTCATTTTAAAAGGAATAATAGAAAAGAAGCTAAAAGGAAAAAATATATATATATAGTGCAAGGATAGTTAAATATTGAATTACTTGTATATTAAAAGAATAAAATGAATAATCTTCTTGTAAGACACAGATAGGAAGAGGAGATCAATCTTAAAAAAAAAAAAAAAAAAGGAACAAGCTGAGACTGATCCTCTGTCTACCTCTGTTCAATTGACTTTAAACCAGTACAAATCAGAGTAATTAGAAGAAGCTAAGAAGCTAAAGCCCCTTCTTAGCTGGCTTGCAGTACACACAATATTGTTGGAGAACCACGTAAACAGCTTAGGAAGCACATCTACTATGTTGGAAGGCCAGAAGAATCGGAACTATCTGGGAACAATAAATCACTAAGCAGAGCTAAGGCTGCATAAAGTGAGCAGAAGTATAGAAGGTGTCATTTACACAGAAACACTAATATTAGGGTGAGGAGAGCATTTAAAACAACAGAAAAATAAACTTAAATCTAAGATATCCTAAGGAAAACTTAGTGTATCATGAATTGTGTGATAAAAACACACTTTGATTTCATACAGATTTAAGTGCTAATTTCTATTTCCATAAGTATTTATGTGGCACTGCATAGAATTTTGTTTTTTAAAAATTTTGAAGCAAGGCTTCTACATATCTTTCATCCAAATACTGTTAATGCAGATGAGAAAGAACCTCCTAGGAGAAAAGGCATAGAGTAATAACCAACCCACTGCTGGAAAATTTTATGAAAGCTTGTACTTCATCTTTTCAATTTATATGAAGCATTGAGGAAGATTTTAGGCTCTTTTGGAAATGGGTAAAGTTGCTAAATAGTAGCAGGTAGCATATTTTTTGGGAAGAGTCCAAACAAAGACCAAGATGTGGGTTTTATTTTTGATTCTACTATTCACAAAAGCTTTACCTTAATAAAATCAGATACTTCAATTTCTCTTCACTTCCGTTTCTTCATCAACAAAATGAGGTAATATTCTATCACTTCTCCCACCAACTATACTATGTGTGAAAAAGTTGTAAGGAGGCTTCAATGAGATGAATATTATTAGAGGCAGAATTTCAACTCATACTGCTGCTATGTAGGTCTATATTTATTCTATAGGTATATACATATTATATGTTGTAAATAAAACAAATTATATAGTTATAATCTTAATAGTGAGCTTGTCAAAATTACTAAGACTCTCAAGACCAAGGAAGTTTCCACTGCAAAGTGTTTGTCATATAGATTTTAACATGTCAGCTAAAAAACACAAAACAAAAACAACAGAAAACCAGAGCATATATTTCAGTGTTTATTTGTTTTCAGATGTGCTTAATTTGAATAGTAATGAAACCATTTATAAGACTTATGACTTTCTTTTTTTTAAAAAAGATTTTATTTATTTGACAGAAAGAAAGTACAGATGGGGAGCTGGAGAGAGAAAAATAGACTCCCCACTGAGCAGCTAGCCTGATGTGGGGCTGGGACTCTAGGATCATGGTCCCATGAGCTGAAGGCAGATGCTTAACTGATTGAGCCACCCAGGTGCCCCAAGACATGTGATTTTAGGCAAAATAATTCTCTAAACCTTGATTTCCTCATTGGTAGAACAGAATTATAAACAATCTCTGTCAAGCTTCTTTGCACCCAGTGCATGGTAAACATTCAGTAAGTGCAAACTTTTATTATAGTTGAGCAATTTTAGATCACAATAAAGGCATGAGTGGAAAGCCATATTTATTCCTGGCTAAAATTTCATTAATTCTTTTCTATTAATTTAAGTAAAAAACACATAGAATCTAGCATCTTACGCTTCTTAATAAGTGTGTAATGCAGTACTGTTAACTCTATGTATATTGCTGTACAACAGATCTATAGAACATTTTCATCTTGCAAAACTGTAATTCTGTACCCTTTGAACAACTCCCATTTTACTCATTCCCCAGGCTCCTGGCAACCACTATATTGCTTCTGTTTCTAAGGGTTTGACTACTTTGGATATCTCATGTAAGTGGAATCATATAGTATTTATCTTTTGTGACTGGGTTATTTTACTTAGCAGAATGTCCTCAAGGTTCATCCGAATTTTATTATATAACATCCCTTCTTTTTAAAGGCTGAATAACATTTCATTATATGTATATACCACATTTTCTTTATCCATTTGTCCCATCAGTAAATATTTAGATTACTTTCATCTCTTGGTTGTTGTGAGTAATGCTTCAACAAACGTTGGTGTGCAAATACCACTTTGACATAGTGATTTCAGTTCCACTAGATATATACCCAGAAATGGAATTGCTGGATCATATGGTAGTTCTACTTTTAACTTTTTAAGGAATCTCCGTGCTATATTCCATAGCAGCTGTACCATTTTACATTTCCACCAGTGGTGAAAAAGGGTTCCAATTTCTCTGCATCCTTGCCAGAATTTGTTATATTCTGTTTTGTGTGTGTGTGTTTGTTTGTTTTGATAGTGGTCAGTAACTTATGGCTCACATTTTCCTGATGATTAGTGATGATGAACATTATTTCATATGTTTGTTGGTCATTTGTATACCTTTTTTTTGAAAAATCTCAGTACTTTCTGAAGTGTGTAAACCTGGCGATTCACAGACCTGTACCCCTGGGGATAAAAATATATGTTTATAAAAAATAAAAAATTAAAAAAAAATTTCAAATAAATAAATAAATTAGGTTATTTTATTGTTGTTTTTGTAGGAGTTGTAGGAGTTATAGGAATCCTTTAAGTTGTAGGAGTCCTTTATGTACTCTGAATATTAACTCCTGTTATGAATCTGTCAAATTAATACTGTTAAGTAGAGTACGGAGTGCCAGATGGTAAGCCACAGTTGAAAAATAGACTATAAGAGAGGGGCGCCTGGGTGGCTCAGTGGGTTAAGCCGCTGCCTTCGGCTCGGGTCGTGATCCCAGGGTCCTGGGATCGAGCCCCCCGTCGGGCTCTCTGCTCAGCGGGGAGCCTGCTTCCTCCTCTCTCTCTGCATGCCTCTCTGCCTACTTGTGATCTCTCTCTCTGCCAAATAAATAAATAAAATCTTTAAAAAAAAATAGACTCTAAGAGAGATTGAAATAGAGAAGTTTATTACTTACTGGTTCTGGAGGAAATACCTGGCAAGCCTCAGTGGGGCACATGGGGTGTCAAGGCAAAGTACAGACAGAGAGAGAGAGATAGGACCCAGAACATGTGCTTTTATTAGGGTCCAGAGTGCTCTGTGGTGTTTGGAATAAGACCAGATTGGTAAATTTAAACAAAACAAAACAAAAAAAAGCCAGGTTTTGGTACATCCCAAAGAGGTCTTAACTTTGAGGCACAGAAGGGAAAGATGCTGGGAGGCAGGGGATACTGTTGATCACAAGGGCTGTCATAATCAGGAACTTACCTTTGCTTTTGACTCTACTGGCTGCTCTCTAGGGCATGCACTTGCATGAGAGGTCATTTTAAGGTCCCTGCAGGCTGCTTGACCAACCAAAGTGGATGACAAGGTAGGAATACCATGGAGTTCCTCAGTTAAATTCTCAGTAGCCCCTCATCAGACATATTACAGTTTGTAAATATTTTCTCCCATTTCAGCATTTGTCTTTTTACTGTGTGCATTTTTGATTTACTGTGCAAAAGTTTTTAAGTTTGATGTAGTCCCACTTATCTGTTTTTGGTTTTGTTGCCTGTGCTTTTGGTATCATATCTGAGAAATCATCACCAAATCCAATGTTGTGATTTTTTTTTATGTTTTCATCTAGAAGTTTTATAACTTCAGGTCTTATGTTTAGGTCTTTAATCTATTTTGAGTTAAATTATATATATGGTATAAGGTAAGAGACTAATTTCTTTCTTTCACAGGTGGATATTCAGCTTTACCAGCATCATTTTTTGAAAAGATTGTCCTTTCCCTATTGAGCATTCTTCATGCCATTATTCAAGATCATTTAACCACATATGTAAGGATTTATTTCTGCTCTTTCTGTTCTGTTCTGTTGGTCTATTTATCTTTAGGCCAATACCATATTGTTTTGATTATTGTAGCTTTGTAATATGTTTTAATATCAGGGCATATGAGTCCTCCAGCTTTGATTTTTGTTCATTTCATTTATTTTTGTTTTCTTTCCAGATTGTTTTGGTTATTCAGGTCCTTGGAGATGTTATATGAATTTTAGATTTTTTTTTAATTTCTGAAAAAAGAAAGATACTGGGGATTTTGATAGTAATTACATTGAATCTGTTGATCACGTTAGTAGTATAGGAATCTTAATAATATAAGTCTTCTAATTCTTGAGCACTAAAATTTCACTTATTTTTAGTATAAGGCCTACATTACAAGAAACACTGATCAATCCCAAGAAATTTCAGAACATTTACTTGGTTCCCCCCCGCAACTGCCAAAAAAGCTCAAATTTCACATTAAGCTTAAAGACTTTCCTTGCCTTTTAAATATCATCTTAAAATGTTGTTGTCCCTTGGGTATCTGGGTGGCTTAATCATTTAAGGGTCTGAGTTTTGCTCAGGTCATGATCTCAGGATCACGGGATCAATATCAGGCTCTGATCAGGCTCAGCATGGAGTCTGCCCATCCACCCCCCACCCCTGCCCTGCTCATGCTCTCTCTCTCAGATAAATACATAAAATCTAAAAAAAAAAAAAAAAAAAAAAAAAAAAAGTTGTCCCTTTTTTTCAGCAGGTTTAAGCTCCATGATGTAACATTTCTGTGTCTCTCTCTTGTCCCTGCCTGTCTCTCTCCTCAGTATTCTTTCTACCAGATCTGTGCTTGCTAACCCAGCATATATTCACAACTCTCTTCTCCTTGCTGGGGTAGCTGAACTCCCATTGTAAAGGCTGAAAAGGCTGGGTGCTCATTTCTCTGGTATCCCTTATAACAAGAGCCCTGGTAAATTTTTCTGTCTTGGCCAGAAAAGTATAAAAGGTGGCAAGTCTAGGAAAGTTTTCTTCTTCTATAGAATACCCACGAAGTGAATCTCCTTGCCCTTTCTTCCAACTTTTAAATGTCGTATGATGATACGATTTTTGGAGTTTTGTAACCTTTTTTTTAAAAGAACTCAAACAGGATCTCTGACATTATTTTATTGATAATCAATGAGACCTATAGCCATATAACTACAGACCTCCTGCTATGTGAACTTTGTTGTTGCATCTCTTTGCATTAAATCTACCAAATAGTCAAAAATTTTCTAAATCATACAGTTCCGATTGTTAGCATAGCTAATGCTTAAAAATGGAGTATCTGTGATCTTGATCAAGTTTCCTAGCCTTGCTATACCTCAATTTTCTCATCCATTAAATGAGGATAATGAAGTGAGGATAATAATATTTATCTCATAGATTTGTTGTAAGGATTTAGTGAAACAAAATACATAAAGCACTTAAACTGGCATGCATGAAGGGCTGAGCAAACATGAGCTGAGTGGGTGTCATCTTTATTCTTTATGTCATCTACACGCCTCCTTAAGATCATTTTCTATTCTTGCTGTATTCCTTTTCACTGACTGCCTCTTGAGCCTGCATTAGTCAGTCTTTCATTCCCACTACTCAATGTCAAGGTCACCAATGGCCTTCATATTGTTAACTATTTGACGTATCAGCAGTATTAAGCAGCCAATCACCTCTCTTTCTCTTTTCTTCATCTGGCTTCCAGGTTATTACACTCATTCTATTTTTCTTTTACCTCTCCAGCTACTTAATCTATTTATTCAACTTTATTACTCCTAAAACTTCCTCCCTCACCAAAAGAACACAAGACAAACAAAACAAAACAAAGTACCGTGCTCCTGTCCTAGTTCTTCCTTCAGTAAGATGTCTAGGTAAAATTATCTTGCTTCAGCCTAGACTATTTTCTTTCAAATTCTGTACTCAGTCTATCAGCACATCTAATTGATTTTGCTTTAGATCAATTCCTGCCAAACTATGAGATCAACATTCTAATCCAGTCAGTTGTCCTCTCAGCCTAATTATTGGAAGAGCTCTCTCTGCCCTTACTCTATATCCTCTTCTCAACAAAGTGGCCATGGTGATTGTATTAACAGGTGAAGTGATCATCTCACCCTTGTGCTCAAAATATTTTAATTCTTCTATTGCCAATCAGAATTTAAGCTAAAGTTCTTGATTCATATAATATATATGCAATAGCATCTTGTTCTTACATCTCACTACTTACTCCCTCAATACACCACTCTTGTCTCAGTTCTTTGATTATATCAGGCACTTTCCCTTTCAGAGCCTTCCCCTAGATAGCTCTAAAGATGAGGTTCCCATTTCCATAAGTCTTTATTCAAATGATACCCTTTGAGTGAAAACTTCCTTCTCTAAAAATGTCTCCTCTGCCAACACTTCGTATTTCTATTCTATGCTTTCTATATATTTTTTCTCTTTGATACTTACTCTTATAAGCTAAGTATTTTATTTATCCTACTATTTTCTGTTTTCCCTTTTAGAAATAAGTTCCAGGAGGCAGGCTTTTTTCATTGTGTTCACTGATGTATCCTCTGCAAATGAAACATTGATTTCACATAGCATACATTGAATATAAAAATATTTGTTTGATGGTTGTGGTGGGGAAAAGAGAGGGTTGTTTTAATGCCCTTGTTACTTGCAATCCAAAATGAAATCTAATTCCCCATCTCATATCGCTATGATACTTCTAATCAATATTATTAAGTATCCCTAAGGATAGAGAAAGTCAGGGAAATTACTGTTGATTTATTTTATGCTCAATGTTATGTGATTTTAATTTAAATATAGTAGAAGTTAGACATTTTGTTACTCTGGATTCTTCGGGTAAAAACTGGGATTTGAATGAAACAGACTTTATATTAAGTTTATATTCAGAAATAATAGACTCATTGATCAATTCAGTTGTTAGAAGTTACAACCTATGAGTGTCTCTAAACAATATATGGTAACTAATCAATCATTACAAGCATACATAACTCAGTAAGGAAATGTAAGGAAATGCTCATCTCTCTGCTTGCCACAGTTGGTATGCCATTTGAACCACACTACTTGCCTCCGTAGAGTTGAGGATGGTTCACAAATCAACCCCAATTTGGCCCTACAGAAACTGTGGGAGGTAGGATGAAGAAGGTGTCTTTGGTGTATTAGGGTACCCTTTCTCTAGCCCTTTGTCCAGAGAGAGAAGGCTTTTTTCTTTTCTTTTCTTTTTTAAGCTTATGTTTGTCTGTGTCTTTTGGTGGTTCTGGATTGGTAGTAGCACTATGTCCAGAGTAAATGGGAGACAATAGGGGCATCAAGGAATCCACTTTTGTGTCATTTTTCTGTTGAAGATTCCTAGACAGAATCTTCTTTCTACCTTTCAGAGCTCTTCTATGCCTGTTTGTTGTGTTCTGTATAGGTAGAATGCCAATTAAATATAAAATATTAATTTTCTTCATACTATTTTACTTAGAAATGTTTTTAACAATCAAGTGATTTTGAAGCCATTTACATGCTTTATTGATATCATTTTATTAAGAAATTTATTGTCATAAATTTTCCAACTCTGAAGAAATCTTCATTTCTGCTTATATTAGGCCTCTCAACTCCCAAGATCTTCCTTCCTTAGAAGTCTAAGAAAGTGAAATAATTTTTATTTATATCTATTATAAACCTTTGGAAAGGGCTTATTTTACGGTCTTACTAAATATATCCAAATGTTCAACACATATTTTATGTGTATTATATCTTCTGTCAGTTTTTACAAAAGCAAACGGCTATCACTAGTCTTTTTAAGTGGGTTTACTCTTTAGGAAAAGAGATATATGGAAAATAAAGGGTAATAAGAATTTTTAAATCAGGAGTATTTTTTTCTCTGAAGTTTGTTTTTCCCCCTCCCATTGGGAGAATTGAAATTTAATGATGTAATTCTACATCTGCATTTTATTTTGAAATTAAAATAAATGATCACCAAGACATGAAACTTCTGAACATACCTTTTTAGGATAAGGGTGTGATGAAACTTTAAGGGTGTGAATAAAACTTTATTTTATTCACCAATAAATTAATTAAAATTCATACCTTTCATCTAATCCCATGAATACTTAGATTTGTAGTAAAGGATTAAAAATACTTCTAATTCATGTGAAATCTATAGTTAAATGTTGAATATTTGAGAGATTCATATAGGCATAAATATGAGTAGGTCATAACATACCATAAAATCAAGAAGTGGCATCAGAGACTAAATTATTAAAAATAGGACATGATGGTAAGAAAATTCATCATATTACTAAGATTTGAAAACCTAATTGAGAGCTGAAAATGTAATACTTAAATGAATTACAGACTGTATTGAAAGGAACAAGTATCTTTGTACTAATGCCCAGAGAAATACCAAATGAACTCCTTGACCTGTACATTTACATGACTTTGTATTAGCACATTTGCAGTGTCCAGAATATTCATGTCATGGAAATCAGCAGTGTTTTAAAATATAAATATAGAATTTATATTAAGTATGAAAACATTTTTGTACCATTTTGGTAAATAGTTATTCTGGATTTTCTGAAGTAATCCTTATTCCAAATACTTTGACCAGTGCTCTTCAGTGCTATGTATTTTAGCACAGAGAAATATTCTCTTTTTCTTTCCTTTTAGTTTTTGGAATATCCCTTGCTCCACAAAATCTTTGAGTGCTATTAAAAAAAAAATTACATTCCTGCAACATCTGCTGCCAGACACTAAAATTCTCTCCTAAAACATCACATTTTATTTATGAGTGCAGACAAAACCTTAAATTCCTTAGAACCAAACTGATCACAATCTAGACTTGACTATGTTATGTATTTGAATACAGAAATATCATTTATGATCATGATTATTCATTTTTAAGTGTTATTTCTGTATATTTTCTATCAGAGAGAATTGATTTTAGTGGATTGTGAAATCAATTTAATGGGTCCTGCTCAGCATTTAAAAAATGAAATAATGTAGACAAGTGTAGAATAGTATGGAAGAGAAAAAAACCACACACACATACACATACACATACACAGACTAGAATTCATCACACATAGTAAGGGAACTATAATTTCACAAAAAATTATCTAGTTTATAACTATGCAGAGTTGTGATTTGCTATATTATTTACTGTGCTTTCATAAAAACTAAAAATCATTTTTCCAGAAGACCAATGTTTGATATTTCTAGCTGATGTTCATTAAGTGCTTAATATGTGCCATATACTCTCCTAAGAGCTTTGTATGCATCTTTCTCGCTCCTAATTAGAACCCCATGAAATAGGATTTGTTATTTTTTTTAGGATTTGGAAACTAAAACTTAATGAAGTTAAGATGATTGAGGTTACAGAGCTACTAAATGCTAGAGGCAGTTTTCAAACCCACAGTTAGACTGCAGCTTCTATGGTACATAATACTTTTCACTCTGTGTAGTATAGCAATTCCTGAGCAGGTGAATGTACACACTCATGCACACAAATTTACCCGATGATCTAAATCAGTTTTTCAATGAATGAAGGCAGTAACAGTTCTAGGACATGAAATTTCACATTTCTGTTGGAAAGAGAAAGGCTAAGCATGGCTTTGCCAGGTTGTAACATACTGGATTATGAATTCAGCCAGGAATCAACCAAATTGAAAATACCCAACATTGAATATTAGGATGACTAGTTTAATTTTAATTTTTCATTGAAAATAATATTTGGCACATAATTATCTCTGATTTGGTACTAGAAACTTCAGAGCAGTGGGGCACATAGGGAATACATATTTCTTTTTATATGAGTACAGTTTCTTATTTCAGAGAAGTTTGAAGGACAGTTAACTACAAAATGTACTCGAAGGTATCAGTAATACCATTTTATTTATATGGATTTCATTCTACAAATGTCATGATTTATGGAAAGAAATATTAGGTGCAGTAGGCTCACTGAATGAAATAATTTTGACAAAGACACTTATAGCATAAATAGTGAGACAGATATACAGTATGGGCATATTGAAAAAATATATAAATCACATTAGTACTGTGGTAATTGTATAACTCTTCCATGAATGATAAAACTAACTGTGACATAAAACATAAAAAGGTACATGGCCTTATACAAGTTTTTGAATTTCTCATCTAAAGAGTGGGAAAGTTATTCAAAGTGGATGGCTAAAATTTCTTTTTGATTCAGAGTTCTCCAACACACCATCCATTGTAACAGGAAGGAATAAAAAGACATCAGAAAGCAAGGACCAATGGTAATTTATGGAGACACACATTTATTCCTGCTCTATTGTCCTCCAGCAGGTTTTTTGTTTGTTTTTTATGAGTTGCTGTCCTTCACACTCCTGGTGGCTCCCTTTTCCTGCCCCCACCCATTTATTCCAAGTTGTCTGCCTAGCTTTGTTCTGCCTTATCTGAGAGAAGATTTGTGTTTTCTGGCTGAACTGTACAACATACTTAAATAAATTCTCCTGTCTAGATTTTGTTCTTTGGAAGACTGAGTTTTGTGAAGTCATTTTATAGGAAGAAGGAATAGAGGCAGAAAAAAATGAGTCAAAGACTAGATGGTATATGATGGTCCATCAGGGAAATTGTGGGGCCTCTGAAGGTCATGTGGCCCAGAGTCCCTCAAGGAGGTTTCTAATATATAGGTTTTCTAGTTTCAAGAAAAAAAAAAAATTATCTCCCCTAAGTCTAGGACAGACACAGCAGTTATGACTGAATTTGCACCCACTAGGTAGACCTGCTATCTACAACAGACTGAAGATTCAAGGCCCTCTCCTTCCTTCCTGGGCACCAGCCAGGCCTTCTGGTTTTTCATGTAACCTCAGAGAAAAGGTAGGAGGAGCTGTAGTAATACTCTGGGGTCAGATTTAAATTGATTTAAAATAAAAAGAAGAGGAGAGAAAGGAAAAAGGAAATGTAAAACAATGACATTCCATCCACATCTGAGTTTTGAACATTTATATCTGCCATATAAAGCAATTCAACCCAAACTGTTAAAATAGTAGAATCTGTGTCATAGCTTGATTTCAGCCACTGGAATTGAAGGCAACTGATTTGGAGCGCTACTAAGAAGAAGTAAATGTGGATACTCAAGTCATTGCTGATTGGAGTTTTACTAGTAGTGTGTGGGTGTGGGTGTCTGATTTGAAAGATGATTCAGAATGAACAGAAGCATAAGATAGAATCCTGGGTACCACCCCAAGTACAGCTCACATACAGGGGAAGGCAGCACACACAGAAATGAGCCCTTCAATGGGACGCTTGCGCGGCTCAGTAGTTAAGTGTCTGATTTCGGCTCAGGTCGTGATCCCGGGGACCTGAGATCGAGCCCTCCATCGGGCTCCCTGCTCAGCGGAAAGCCTACTTCTTTCTCTCCACTCCCCCTGCTTATGTTCTCTGGCTAGCTTTGTTTCTCTCTGTCAAATAAATAAATAAAATCTTGAAAAAAAAAAAAAAGCAGGAAATGAGCCCTTCATATGATAGGAACATTTAAGTGTTGGTTATAAAACCCTGCTCTTGACGTAGGGCCAGAGACTTACTGAGTGTCCAAGAGCTGTGGCCTCTGGGGCTGTTGCTCTGCCAGGGTCAGGAGTCATATTTTAGTGATTCTATTCGAGTAGTCAAATACATTACAACAGATTTGAGAGCATACTGATCACCTGAGTACCACTATTCAGGCAGATAACAGAAAGCAGTGTGCGCTAATTTTAAGATTAAAGACTTTGGTAATGTGGATATTGGACTGGGTTGCTTTGGATCATGAAATATGGAAGAAACCCATTTAGAATGAATGTGAGCAGCCATACAAGTGTGGTGGGGTGCTCAAGCCACATTTGACTGAATTTTCTACTCTCTTCAGAGTTACCTTCAGAGACTAGTGAAAGAAATGGAAGATATTGTTGGTTGTCTTGTACAAGGGAGACCAGGAAAATATTAGTCTATTTATTGGCGGTTGCCTCCAGTCTTGTCATCTTGTGCTGGGGAAGCTTATCTCGGCTGTGAGAAGTCCTGGCTGAGAGTTTGCAGGAAAGCCAAGGATGAAACCCCTACCATCCCTTTTCAATGCTTGTTCTTCCAAGTTCAACACCCTTCTGGCACACATGCAAACACAAATCATGGTTATCTAGAATAATCCCTTCTTCCTAGGGTGTTTATTAGTTGGAGAACATTTGTATTTTCAGCCTGTGATTATACTAGCTTCTGTATAGTTTCTGAAGATCACTGCAGCAGTAGCTACACAAAGGCATTCTCTTTCCAGTCCACCATTGCTTTAGAGTCTTTCTTAGTTCTGTGAGTGTAACTACTTGTGCCTTTAAATGCACCCCCACCTGGAAGCTTCTTGTCCCAGGTGTGGTTATTGCTCTCTGAAACTGTCCCAGTGTCCAGAGCCATCAGCATTCACGGCTAGACTTTAGTTGCCTTTTGCTTCATGCCCTTTAGGAAGTCCTGTCCCTATTACTGACCTCTCTGTTCTGGCGGGGACACCAGGTCTAACCTTTCCCACAAGGAAAAGTAGGGCTGATAATGTGTAAGTATTTGGGGACAAACAGTGGAGTGATATTGGCAAGCTATTTGTGAAAATGTGAGACTGTCTGGTAGCCGCCATTTAAATCACTTGATTTCATCATTATTTAACAATTTACCATAAAAGCAGGGAAACTTGGGTAGATCATATTTTTTTAATTCAGAAAGTCTTAATTACAGAGAAATATTCTTCCATTCTAAAGGCTGCAATTAATGCTGCAATGGCTCTCTGCCTTGTCAACTTTAGAGTGTAGGGAACTTTTCCAGAAATACAGCAGACTTGCTGGCTGTGTCTCTTGTTTATAAAATACTTTATGCATTGACATTTAGAAATTTCTAT
The DNA here is from genome assembly GCF_022355385.1 of Mustela nigripes. Lineage (NCBI taxonomy): Eukaryota > Metazoa > Chordata > Mammalia > Carnivora > Mustelidae > Mustela > Mustela nigripes. Next base: position 38,020,062 of record NC_081571.1, on the reverse strand, counting down.
TTACTTGATCTCAGATGGTCATATATTACATAAAAGAAAATTAGAAACAATTATAACTTTTCCCAAGTCAGGGAAAATTCAATATCTAGTGCATTGTGCATTTTTCCTGTGCACCATTAAAAAATACATTTCTAAGTTCCAATTGCCTTTCTAACTCTACCACTGGTAATGATGATGGACTTTGTGATTTTCTAGCAGCAACCCTGATTGTAATCCAATTCAGCCATTTGCCCTTACATTCTTTTGTTTTGTAACAAAAATATGGGTACTCTAATTTGCTAGAAAGTGTACTCATATTGTGTGGATTGCCTTTCTTCAGATAGATGCTTTTGAGATTCTTATTAAGGAAAAAAAAAAAAAAAAGAAAGAAAGAAATCAGGGGCGCCTGAGTGGCTCCATGGGTTAAAGCCTCTGCCTTCGGCTCAGGTCATGATCCCAGGGTCTGGAATTGAGCCCCGCATTGGGCTCTTTCTCCGAGGGGAGCCTTCTACTTCTCGCCCTCTCTGCCTACTTGTGATCTCTGTCTGTCAAATAAGTAAATAAAATCTTAAAAAAAAAAAAAAAGAAAAAAATCACAGTAAGAAATTTAAAAAGTAAAGACAAGAAAGTAAAAAATATGTAAAGTCTTTGAAATGAGCTAGAGATGGTAGATGGTATTTTTGAGGGTGAATTCAAAGAAAATATAATGATCAATACTGATGAAGGAGGGCATTACTAAATATGTCTCTTTTTTAGTCAAACACATTATATAAGGTGGAATTTGAACTTTCGAGGTGTCTGTTAACATTTTACTGTTCAGCTTTATCAAGACAAGGAACAAAGGGAAAACTGTGTAACAGCAGAAGAGCTGTAATATGATAAGACTCTCATCAGCTAGATATTTCATCTGTCAGCCCTCCACCAAAATGACAGTGGTTTTAATATAGTAATTATTTGGGCAAGTATGGCCCTTATTTCAAAAATCCATTTCATATTTAGTCAGACACCTTTTGTGGGTAGAGACAGTGGTTGGCTTGGTGCTGCCTCAGTAATAGATCTTTGAATCCTTTTGTTTGTGGTTTGTAGCAAGAGCTCCATGTCATTTCTGCTCAGCACTGAGACAAAGCAAAGTCTTTCCATTTCTCATTACTGAAGGAAGTACAGCAGTATTATGGCACTGCCTTAAAAAAACTTATTTGTAAGAGTAAATCAAATTTTATTTAATTTTTTCCTTAACTGATCTTGCCACATTATTCTTTTCACATGCTGAATATGCTTTTGCCATCACTTTTCCATACTAGTTCGTGATTTAAGGTAGCTCTGTGAATACTTATTTGTTCAGTCGGTGCTCAGTAATAACCTACTTTGTATCAGGCACTTTTCTTCATACTAAGTTAAATACAAATATCAGAAAAAATTTGTTAGTTGGTTTCACTAATGGTTTAAAATGAAAGTCCTTTTTTGCTTGTAGTTAGGAGTGGAACAAAGGAAAGCCACTTCTTGAGAAATATTTTCATTTTAGTACATAAGAAAGCCATTAAGAAATTTAATTTGTTTATGGTAAACTGTATTTAAAATTATAGGAAGCAAAACTCACAGAATTTAGCAAATGATCCTAATAACCTGTTGCATTGTAAGAACTAATGATCCTAACAAACTTTACAAATAATTTCTCCAGCATTTTATTGAGTTGTCAAAATTGTCTTTCTGAGTTTGACTTTGGCTCAGTTGTGGATTACCTGCACTCTAAGATTTAACCTGCTCAGCAAGGCATGACTGTCAATCTGTCAGAGCCACACAGCTCTCAAGCAGACTACTCTTAGGGTTCTGCAATAATCCATTATTATTGGGAGGGTATGTGAGGAATTAGATCGTATAAGCATTTTATTGCTGGAGTTTCAATCTGTAAATTCCTCATCCATTATTTGAAAAGTTAACAAAGAGGTGACTTATTTTACCCTCCTACCTCTCACAACATATAATGAATTAATTTATATCAGATTAATATTCTCAAATTCCTTTTAATAGTTGTTCCCATTTTATTTTATTATTATTTTTAGATTTATACATGCCTGCACTATCATCTGCTTGTCTGTTACACTCATTCTAAGTAAGTACTGTGAGATTTCTTCATAGAAGGTAAGGATGGACATGATTTGAGAAAAATAAAGCAAGATTAAATAACCTAAATATGAATAGACAAAGAATTGGCATTCAAAAAGCAAGTGACATGTCATGGGACACCAGATGATTGATTTTGAAACATAGTTACGATCTTAAAGGTTTTACTTCTTACCTTTTTTAGTATGGTTTGCTTTGATTCAAATGTCAGGATTTGCATCTGTGTGGTTTTATTTTTTATATCACCATGTACATTCATTTTTTGTTGTAATTTTTTAAGTTATATGTCTTTCCCAAGATAGTGTATGTTTCCTGAAGGCAGTATCTTTTTTATACTACTGCTATATCCTGTGTACTTATCACAGTGCCTGCCACATAGTAAGCCCTAAAAATTATGTATGGAAAGAACAAATTAGTAGTATAAAAACTATAATTATTTTCTCATGGAGAATGAATATTATTAGGTCAAATATTATTGCTCCCACATCAACATACATTTTTTTCTTCCTGAAATGTTAAGTCCACAAGAGAATAGATTAAAATCACTTTCCCTTTAAGGGAAAAAGTAGAAATTTTTTTAAAAAGTGAATATACAAAGTATTGTTAAGTGTGCTTTACAAATACAAATTCGTTTGGTTATGAAATCCATACCCAAAGAAATGTATTTTATATACTAGGTGTCTTTGAGATCATGTGTGTTAAATTAAAATTAAATTAATTGAGCACTTGAGTGAAATAATTTGATATTAATTTAGCTAATTATCATACATTATAATTAGAATATTTTTCTAGGAAAGAGCAAAATATAATAAGAAATAGGAATGAAGGGCGCGTGGGTGGCTCAGTGGATTAAGCCGCTGCCTTCGGCTCAGGTCACAATCTCAAGGTCCTGGGATCGAGTCCTGCATCAGGCTCTCTGCTCAGCAGGGAGCCTGCTTCCCTCTCTCTCTCTCTCTCTGCCTGCCTCTCTCTTCATCTACTTGTGATCTCTCTCTGTCAAATAAATAAATAAAATCTTAAAAAAAAAAAAAGAAATAGGAATGAAATGAGAGTAGAATAGAAACAAGAGAATTTTATATTTATGAAGCATTTTTCAGTTTATTAATCACGCTCCCACACATTTTCTCATGTTATCTTCACAAAATCTCTGTGGCAAAGCAAGACTCATTATCCTCATTTTATAGAAACTGAGTCTCAAACTTATGGACTGCATTGATGGCAAAATAAGCTAATGAGTGCAGGAAGCAGGGCTCAAGCTCTTTTCTACTGTTTGCACAGGCTGTCATTTTCTACCGAGAGATCTTATGTTTCAGGAGTAGATATTCTGTAGAGGACCTGCTAGCCAATGTAAATGCTCATTTTTCAGAATACAGGAAAAGGGAGACAAAAAGTTTAAAATCTACCCAAACATAGTGTCACACTGCTTAATCGGTTTCTGAGTGATCACTCGCAGCAGTTTGTGCCCCCTCACTACTTCACTCTTATCATTTCCCCACCTTAAATAGATGCTTATCCTTGATTGACACATTTCTCCACTCTTATATGAACATTTTAAAAATTGAGCTTAAGAATTTTCAAACACTGATTTCTTTCTTTCATATCTTTTGTGAAGTCTTCTCTTCAACCCCACATTCAAACCTAAATTGGGATTCCTTCCCATTGCTCACAGATAATCTCATGTCATTTTCCAGAGTGTACTTACCAATTAGACCCTAATTGTTTGCATCTCTTTCTGACTTAACTGTAGTCTTACAGTTTAGTTTATTTACACATTAGAGAAACATGATGCATACCAGGGACTGTGCTAAATGCTGAAGACTCAGAGCTGAGAGCAGGGACCTCTTTATTCATCTTTATCTTATTTAAGACACCATACGGGGAAAACAGGCATACACACGCGCGCGCGGGCACACACACACACACACACACACACACACACACACACAGAGACCATCCCACGCAATGTGGAGGGTTGCTGACTGGCACTGAATCTGTAGTGTACTCTGTGGACAGGGTCAGGCATTATTTGGATTCTCAACAGGAATAGCGAACTGTTTGCTTTCTATAGCCAAAGAATCCTGCATCGGTTTGCTGAAACCAAAATACACTGTTCCTTGAAAGCCGATCTAGATGTATTGATTGGCAGTAAAAATAGCCAGATCATGGAAGGGTTTTTTGTTTTGTTTCATTTTATTTTGTTTTATCCCATCTAGCTGGAAATTCCCGTTGTTGACCAGTGTAGACCAGGCTGCACTACAATTGCAGGGAAATCATATTAAGCAGATTGATTTCTTGCAGGGAAATTATATTAAATATATTGATTAAATATATAAATATCCTGAAATCATGATGAAAAATTCTTAGATGGAATGCAAGATTTGTATTTTCTAAATATTTTCCAAAAGGTGATTCTGATGTAAATCAAATTTAAAAGGCAAAGCCTGGGTAATCTTTGAATTACTTTAAGCTGATAAATCACATGTTCAAATTAAATTGTAGGTAGATTTATCTATTAGATGGGTGGAATATGAAAACTAGATGCAAGAAAGTTTTAACCTTGAGAGTCCAAACTATGAAAAACCTCAAAAACTTACTATTCCAAATCTCCATAACAGCTACGATGGAGCTTCAAGTAAACTCACTAGGACCTTATGCCTAGCCACAGGGAACTGCTGCTTAGAATGGCTATTATCACACATGGAACTCTCTCAGAGAGCTGGCAACATCCCATGAGCATGAATAAACATCAGAGAGATGCCATCTCATAAACAGGCAAAAGCATTTGCAAACACAGCAGTAGCTCTGCATGTCCACACTTATCTTATTGATTATAAGAATTATTCTTATCTTCCCTTCTTGGCCGTCCCTTTTTACAGTAATAATCATTCTCACACTACTCTGTGCATCTCTGTACATCCCCATCCCCATTTATCTCCCATCTCTGGAACACTAGCTCAGTGACTATTAGATTCTTGCCTATATATTCATCCTTTTCTTAGATGAGTGCCTCCACATTTTTTGCCTTAATTAAAACTTACAGATATTCTTTTTTTAGCTCTCTCAAATAGGGACTCTTTTCTTGTTTTGTATCTTCATGAATTTTTAGGTTTAAGGACATGGGAAGTTTCTTCCTCATTCATCGTTGTCTTTTCTTTCTCTCTTGGCTCTCTAATATCTTATCTTTTCTTGCCCACCTCGATTCTGAGATACATTACTTCAGCCTTTCTCTTATATATATTCTCAAATTTCTTTCCTCTTATTTTTTTTTCTTCTTATAGTACTAGCAAACTCCAAACCTGCATTAAACTTTTGATATTTTTGCCTGTATGACTTCGCCTCATAGCCAAATGCTGATGGAGAACACAACTTTCAGCTGCTTTAACAGTTACTATTCTTGATGTTCCCTTACTTCATTTCTCTAGTAAGGTTACTTTCCTGTTTTTACAGATGATTCCATGACTTCTCACTCCTACAGCTCCACTCTCCCATAGACACCTCTTTTAATTGTCAGCTGATGACCTCACCCCAATCAAGGCCACCACCATATTTTTACCAGGATTGCTGCAAAAGTCTGTGGAGTACTCTCTTTGACTCCATACTCATCATTGTCAGCATATACTTCTATTTATTGCAAAAGTGTTCTTTGAATTATGTTACTTGACTGTTTAAAATCTTTCGGGGGGGGGCGCCCAGGCCCCGCATTAGGCTCTCTGCTTAGTGGGGAGCCTGCTTCCCCCTCTCTCCGTCTCTGCCTGCCTCTCTGCCTACTTGTGGTCTCTATCAAATAAATAAATAAAATCTTTAAAAAAAATAAAAATAAAATCTTTCAAGGGCTTCCCCCTATAGGTAGAATAAAATCTGAACTTGTATTTATACATTTCTAAGAGCTACATATCTGGGCCTTCATTTTCTTCAGATTCATAATTCTAGATATCATGGTGCTGTTTTCATTTTCTTAAATATGCAAGCTTTGTCCAGCCTTAGGTGTTTTCCTTTGCTGGATGCTCCTTGCCAGCGTTCTGCCACTCCCAAGATATGACTAGATTTTTCTCTTCCTTTACGTCCAGAAAAATGTCTCCTTTTCAGTCAGGATTTCTTTACCTTACCTAAAGTAGTCCTTGACAATTTTATTCCTTATATAAGCTCCCTGTTGTTTCTTATACAGTAGTGAAAAAAAGGGCCAAACAACCTTAATTCAGATGTAATGAAACTACAACCCGTTTCCGTTTTCTGAGGGCCCATCTCTTGTTCCTGTCTTTATAAATCTGCTTGGAGAGGGAGCTGCTAAGTTCTTAACTCCTGTTGGAGTGGGATATTTATTTATCTATATTTTGATGGTCCTTACCACATCATGGCAGAGTTTTCATATATGTATTAAACTTCAGAGTGTTTAAATTTTGTGCTTACTAAATTTATCTGTTCCACTATAATAGCAAGGACTTAATAAAGACAGGGACTACTTCATTCTTACTCAGCATTTATGTACTCAGTACCTAGTTTTAGATATTGTGTGAATACAAAAAAACATAGGTATATGTATATGTGTGTACATATATATGTAAAACATATTTTTTCATATTCATAATCTTTTTGCTTCTTAGAGTTATGGGTTCAGAATTAGAATTCCAAAAATTAGACTTGCACAGACTCTTCTGTGCCTCGAATCTTTTATATACCTCTGGATATAAGCCAACTGTTATTTAAGTAGATTGAGTAAAACACTATTTCTATAACATGTTTGTATATAGTTTTCACTATAGAGAAAAAAAGCTGGCCAACTTAATTTGGCAAATACTAGTTTTAAAAAGCAAATAGGTTTCTTTACCACAGAATTTCTCAAATTGATAGGTGGAGAGATGTCTTGCAAAATTCCAATTGGGTATGCTTATTTGGCCTTGAAACCCTCATACATTTTTTTAGAATGGTATTTCATGGTACTAACATATAAAATACATTAGTGTGGTAAAGTCTACCCCAAACTCTATTTTTAGTACTCATGTTAATAAATGGATATCATTGCTAGTAGTCCATAAGCTTCAATTCTTTGAAGTTTTAATGGAATACAGGAATTAATCCTTTCCCAGTTTAATTCTGGTTTTCAATATTTTCAATAGAAAAAGATTTTGGCTACCATTTTTACTTACCTAGTTGCAATAGGAAAAAGGGATTCCACACCCTACTTGCTATAGTCTATTTCTCTAACCCCTATCCCCAATTTAGAGGGGCACATAGTTCTGTCTATGTTAATTCCTTGTTACAGCTTAGAAGAGCCTAGCAGAGCGCTCTGACCTGGTTATGTCAGCCTATCAGTCACCCATCAGCTCTAAATTGCTTAGCTTAAAGACTATCCAAAGTTGCTGGTCTTCATGTCCTCTATGGCTGGAATGCAAAAATAGCTAGTCCTACTTTATTGTATACTTCATTTTTATCTTTCCAATAATTTCGAAGATCATTCATACAAACTCTACTCTCCATCCTCTGGATTAAAAAAAAAGGAAAAAAAAAATGAAGGAAAAGGTAATTTTTTTTCTTATTGCATGAATAGAAACTATTTTCTGAAGACAAAAATACATTTATTGTCTATGAGTAAGGTATATTGTACTACTTATTCCGAGGGTATAAGAGTCTAATAATCTCATAGACATACCATTCTAATCAAAACAGTATTGCATAGATTTTATACCAATTAGATTTGAGTGAGCATTTATTGATGGTATATATTTGCCTAATTTGTATATCTTATAATATTATACCCTTTCAAAAATTTTATATTTATATACCTCCTTAAGAACATTGTATATCTGGTCATCATCTTTAATATTTTTATACCTGGGTGGTGCAGTCAGTAAGTGTTCAACTCTGGATTTTGGCTCGTTATATGATCTCAGTGCTGTGATGTTGAGCCCCAAATTAGGCTTCATGCTCAGCACAGAGTCTGCTAAGATTCTTTCTCCCTCTGCTCCTCCTCCCATGCGCGCACTCTCTCTCTCTCAAAAAACAAACGAATATGGGGCACCTGGGTGGCTCAGTGGGTTAAAGCGTCTCCCTTCGGCTCATGTCATGAACACAGGGTGCTGGGATCAAGCGCCGCATCAGGCTCTCTGCTCAGCAGGGAGCTTGCTTCCCTTCCTCTCTCTCTCTCTCTCTCTGCCTACCTCTGTGCCTACTTTTGATCTCTGTCAAATAAATAAAAATCTTAAAAAAAATAAGTGAATGAATAAAATCTTAAATATTTTTATATGTATGTATAGTAATTTGTATATTTTTAATAATTTGTGAATATATTTTTTCCAATTTAGGAGAATATAAAATTATCAAAAAGAGATAAAAAATCATATGGTTTATTTAGCTTCAACATTATTATTTCTATACAATTTGAAAACCCACCAAAAAGTTGAATAACATAGTGTTAAATTAGGAAGCAGGTAGATTTGTACTTACATCACTTGTTAAGAGTCATGTTTCTGGAGTGAGAACATAGGCTATCACTTAGTGCAATTATTGAGACCTTGAGGTAAATATAATTTTTGCAGTAAAATCCCTGATTGATACCAGATAAACAGGAATAAAAAGTAATAAAAAATTGAATATTATGTATCCTATACTTTGAGGCATCCATAAACTCTCTCCTTTGTGTATTCTCTGCCATGTTTGCACACAGGTATCCTGTGATATGAATGTTGTATTTACCTAATTTTCTTTGTAATTTTACCACATATCTATTTATTCCTAAAAAACATTATATAGCTGTACATGTTTTTGAACTTGATATAAATTAAATAATGCTGTATATATTCTTATAACTTGCTTTTTAGAATCCTATTTGGCTTGTTGAATTTAGTCCTATTAATGTGTGTGATTGTGATTCCAGAACATTCACTGTGTGTAATGTGCTAAATTTTTTATTTACACATTTTGCTTTTGATGAACTTTGAGATTATTTTGTCTTCTCTCTCTCTTTCATTCTTTTTTTTTCTGTCTTAAACAATGAGATTATAAAAATTCCTATACATATTTCCTGGTAAACATGTTTGAGCGGAGTTGCTGATTCAAGGGGTATGCAGGTGTTCCACTTCATTAATTTAAATATTCATTTGTTTTCGAGAGAGGTTTCAGGCACCTGGGTGGCTCAGTTGGTTAAGCGACTGTCTTCGGCTCAGGTCATGATCCTGGAGTCCTGGAATCAAGTCCCACATCGAGCTCCTAGCTCCACAGGGAGTCTGTTTCTCCCTCTGACCTTCTTACCTCTATGCTCTCTCTCAAATAAATAAATAAAATCTTAAAAAAAAAAAAAAAAGAGGTTTCATGTATTTACATCTCTACCAGCAGGGCATGAGAATTTATGGATGAGTTTTCCTGTTTTCCATATCCTTACTACAACAGTACACATTTCTTACCTCTTGCTGAAGTGTGGATATTTCTATATCTCATAGCGGTTTAATTTTCACTGTCTTCTTTACAAATGAGGTTGATTATATTTTCTAACACTTGAAGGCCATTTATTTTTTTCTGAGAGCTACTTTCACTTCTGTTTTTTGTATTGTTATTTATCTTTCTCTTACGTATTATAGGAATTCTTTATTCTTGTTACTAGTCTTGATATATCTTGCAAAAGTAACACAGTTTGTGGCTGAAATTTTGAGTCTCTCTTTTTAGCATCTTTTGATTAATGGAATTCTCAATTTAAACTCTTTATCAGTATTTTTCTTTGTGGCTTGTACTTTTATGTCTTGGAAATTTTTGTTTGTTTAATTCTGTAATGATACAAAGTATCCCTATATTATATTTGGAAATTAAATTTTGTGAATGGCATGAGGTAAGCATGTGATTTTTTCTCAGGTGGATAAACAGTTTTTCCAACACTAGCCAAAATGCCCATCCTTTTACAGTGATCTATAATATTTCTTTTTTTCTGCCCCATTGTCTGTCTTAGTTGTGTCTAGTGCCACTCTGATTTTATTATAAATCTTGCTAGCTATTAATGCAAGTTTGTCCAGTTATTTTCTTTTTCATGAGACACTTGGTAATACTTGTTTTTTTTTTTTACCTCCATTAACATTTTAAATCAACATGACAAGTTACCTCAAAACAAGGCAAGAAAAAAAAAAAAAACAAACAAATGAATATTGTTGGCATTTGATAAGAAAGTCATTGAATCTACAGACATATTTAAGAAGAAATGATATATCACCATTCTGGTATTACTTAATGTTTTTTCAGTAACATTTTGAGTCTGGTGATTTCTGAAGAATAATGTTTAACAACTACTTTAATTTTTTGAATGGTTATAGAATTATTAAAAGTTGTTATTCTTGAATATATATATATATTTTTATAAGAACAGGTTCATTTGTTTAACTTTTTCTAAATTTTTGTATAAAGGAAATAATTTTTTATTTGCTGTTTGATCACTGCTACATCTATAAATATTTTTTTTCATCTTTTTTCTCTTTCTTCCTCCCTCTCTCCTTTCTTTTCTCTGTCTCTCTCATAGGCATGCACACATATACAAACACACACATACACACATCTTTTGCAATTCTGCTTTTGTATAAATCTAGGCACAGATTTGACAGTTTTATTATACATTTCACAATCCAAGTGGTTTGTTAAATCTATTCCACTGTATTATTATATCCTAAGTCACTAATTACTTCTATCATGACTACTTACTTTCTTTCTCTGTTTTTATGTTGTTGTTCTTTATCTAATTTAGGTTAGGTGACTTAACACCTTAATCTATAGTCTTTATTTATCAAAAGATTGTAAGTATGTACCTTTTCTTAGTGAATCCTAACATTTTGATGTAATTTTTTCTGTTATAATTTTTTCAGTCTTATTTTTTTAAAGTTTTTTTTTTATGTGTTTTTCTTTACCCATAAATTCTTTAGAACTATGCATTCTTAATAAATAACTTGGTGACTTTTTATTTTTAATTATTTTTATCATTATTTCAGGCTTACTTTGTAATGCAAGAATGTGATCTATATTAAACAGATTCATTTAAATTTGATTGCTTTCTGGCAGTAGTGTGTGTTCAGGCTTTAAAAATAATGTTCATTTCCCAATATTATGAAATGTTCTATTTATATCATTTTTTCCAAGCTTGTTAATTGTGTTACTCAAATCTGTTACTCTTATGGATTTATTTTTCTATCTAACCTATAGTTTTTTTGGGAGATGTTTATTAAACTCACCTATTCTGAAGGTGGATTTGTCAACTTTTGCATGTGGTTTTGTCAGTTTTCCTTCACTGTGACTTTGACATTCCTACCATTGAAATACATGTCTTTGTTTTCTCCTCTTGAATCTGGGAAACTCATAATTAGGGAGGAAGTAATATTATGTGCCTTCTAAAACTGGATTGTAAAGGCAATAGCATTCCTTTTCATCTGCCATGCTGTGAGGAAACCCCAGCTGAAGGACATGCAGAAACCACGTGGAGAGGCCAGATGGAGGTAAGGTCTATGCTGATGCTGGCATCCACAGCAAGTCATGGGAGTAAACATTCTTCCGGATGATTCTTACTCTTTGCCAATGGATCATGCCCAGACTTTGAAACTTTCTAACTAGGGCTTCAGATGTTGGGAATGAGGGACAGGCTCTCCCTGTGTTCTGTTTGGATTATTGACCCACAGAATCTGAAAAAATAATGTTTTAAGCCACTCTTTTGGGTGTGATTTATTTTTGTTCAGTAGAGCAATCTGATCACAATTAGTCACATCAGCATTTTTAAATTTATTACTTCTGTGATACGTTACTTAAGATATAGTACAGTTGCATATAACTGAAGACTCAAAGTGAGCTTCAGGGTTGCTTTTTATCTCTTACATAAAAGAAGTCTGGAGAAAGGCAGTCCCGAGCTGAAATGGCAGCTCCTCAGTTACCATGGAACAATGCTCCTTATCTCTTTCTCTTATGTCATTTTTAGCACGATGTTTAATTTTCCTCTTCAGCTCATATCCACATGCCAGGCAGCAGGGAGGGAAAATGTGAGGAGGTGCAAAATGGGTCTTCCTTCCAACTGAGTGAATCTCTATTAAAGAGATTTCCTTGAAGCCACAGTTTATGCCTCATTGGCTACACCTACTGCAAGGGAGCTGGGAAAAAGCAGTTTTAAGTTTGACAAATTGCCATTCTGAAGAAAATCAGTGTTCAGTTACTAAGGAAAACTGAGAGAATATATTTGAAGTACTTTCTACTAGCATTTTTTGCTGCAAGTGGTATATCTTTTGTCTTATTCTAGCTATATCTTTATTGTTCTAGTATGTCTCTTATAAATGATATATTGCTAGATTTTTTGCAATGGGACCATTTTTATATTTTATTAATACATTCATATTTATTGTGATTAGACTCATATCTAAAAATTTATTTTTTCCCATTTTTTATTGTGAATCTTTAAAACTTTAACAATAATACAGACTTATCAGGGACTAAAAATAATCAATATCTTTACTTTTCTCTGGAAAAGTGCAAGGACTGTAAAATAATTTAATTTTCTTATAGATATACGCCATTTTTGTTTTTATTTATTTCTCTTATTTTATTTTTTTAAAGATTTTTATTTATTTATTGAGAGAGAGGTAGTGAGAGAGAGCATGAGCGAGGAGAAATCAAAGGGAGAAGCAGACTCCCCATGGAGCTGGGAGCCCGATGTGGGACTCGATCCCAGGACTCCGGGATCATGACCTGAGCCAAAGCAGTCGTCCAACCAACTGAGCCACCCAGGTGTCCCTATTTCTCTTATTTTAAAACATCACAAATTAGGAAGCCCTAATATTGACTTAGATTGATCTACATGTCTCTTACTTTCTTGCATCGGTGTCTTTTCTCATCCCTCAGATTTTATTTTAGGGATCATTTTTCTTATCCTTGAAATACATCCTTTTGGCATTTCTTCATATTCTTTCCATGTTTTATAGACTGTTTTGACTAAAAATGTATTCATTTTTGAAATATTTTATGAGACTTCTTTTTGTTCATTATTTTGATATCATCATTCTACTGTTTTCTGGCTGTTATTATTACTTTCATATTGTTTTTATTTTTCTTGTTGTGGTTAGTTATGGGAACAATGGTCTTTCTACTTTTTTTTTCTTCATTCAGTATGTTTTGTTAAGCAACTACTGTGCCAGAGATACTGTTCCTAGTTCTGAAGATACAAGAATAGATAAAATATCATGGCCTCATGAAATTTAGGAAATTGTCAAAAGAAAAGGAAATTGAGAGACAGTTTAATTACAGCAGGAGAATTAGTGATATATATAATGTACAGTGATGTGGATTCTTTGGCAGCACCTGGGAATATTTATCCTCTGGTAATCCAGGATTTTTCTGGCTCTTAGCATCTTAGATGTAATTTGTCTGTATGTAACTGAATGAGAAAAATGGTAAAGGACTGGATTGTTGATGAGAGATGACTATATAGGCTATGGCTTTGTAATTCTGTCTCTGACACCAAGATATATAGTAACAGGGAAGTTGTTTTCTGGCAGAATTATTTAAAAATAATTAAGAAGTTAATGTAATGTTTGAAATACCTATAATGTTATAAATCTAAACTTGAAACTTAGCTTAAAGACTCTGATTAAATATTGAAAATAATGACAGTTTGGTTCTGGAAGAATCAAAAAGCAGTGAGAGCCAGTGGAAATAAAGAAGTATGATGGCAGAGAGGAAGAGATCCAATGAATATGTGTGGTGCCTAGTACAATCCTAATATCTGCCTTAGATGGATTCTTTTGACTATAGGTAGGTCCATGATCAGACCTCTATTGATCTAGAAAAGAGGGATTTATTGTTAAGGAAATGAGACAAAGAGGGAAATAAAAATACAGTCAGGCCTACTGTGTTCAGAGAAGGAAATTGGAGAGCTGTTAGCAAAGGATGACATTCTCTAAGGCAGATTCTGCTTGTTACTCTTTTTTCTCTCTTTCTCTATTTGTCATCTCTTGTGGATATCTGGCTAGTTTCTTTCTTCCCTTTTTTTTTTTTTTTTTCCTAAAGATTTTACTTATATTTTTGAGAGAGAATGTGCATGAGCAAGGGGGAAGGAGAGGGACAAGCAGACCGCCCATTGAGTGTGGAGCCTCATGTGGGGCTCCATGCAAGGCTCCATCCAAGGACCTGAAATCATGACCTGAGCTGAAGTCAGACTGTTAACCAACTGAGCCACACAGCAGCCGCTCAGCTTGTTTCTTATATCTGCTTTGTTTATCTCATTCTTTCATTTAAGTTCTCTTTGCTGCTCTTATTTATATCCCATAAAGGTTACCATAGGTTCTTCCTATGGTAATGACAACTCAGGGTACATTATTTTGGGGACTGCTGGAAAGTGGCACATATTTCATATTCAGTTTCATAATCAGTTATTTCTATATCTACGTTTCATAATCAGTTATTTCTGAAAGAGGTGATCTGTTTGGCTCTGCTTATATTGTTGAACCAGGTCACAACTCTGTTCACTAACCAGATAATGAATGAATTTTCCTTGATCAGTTTTCTACATCTCATCTAATCAGTTGAAGCTAGTGTTTAGGGAAATCGTATGGTATACGAGAGCCCTCCTAGAAATACATTTAATGTATTGGGTGTGCACATATATGTTTCATTATTGCTAGCTCTTTGACATTGAAAGTTGGATATTAGATTCATTGGAAAAACAATTCAGGTGGTGTTTACTTGTCAAAAACTTCCCACTAAAATTAATTGGATTAAGATTGAAAGTTGCTGCTTGATATGGATGTTGTTTCTATAGTCTCTCACTCATCAAACGGACAGCATAATGATGACTGTTAAATTTATGTGACTATTTCCTTTTGTGTGTTCTTAATAAATGTTTCATTTTAAATGGTTTTAGAATTACAAAATGAAGGATATCTGGATGGTATAGTTGGTTAAGCCTTTTTCTTTTGGTTTCTGCTCAGGTAGTGATCTCGTTTGTGGGATTGAGTCCCACATCAGCTCTGTGCTTAGCGTGAAGTATGCTTGGGTTCTCTCTCTTCTTCTCCCTCTGTCCCTTCCACTTATGCTCTCTCTCTTTCTCAAATAAGTAAATAAATCTTTAAAAAAAAATTAAAAAGGAAGATAAAAAAATTAAAGAATTACAAAATGATTGTACAGGTAGAATAGAGTTCATGCATGCCCACACACTCTTTCTTCCACTAATAACATTTTAAATTAGTATGATATATTTTTCACAATTAATGAGGCAATATTGATGCATTAATACTAACAGCCACAATTTATTCAGATTTCTTTAATTTTTCCATACTGTTATTTCTTTAGTTCCATGATCCCAACAGAAATATCACATTACACTTAACAATCATGTTTCCTTAGGCTCCTCTTGATTGCAATTGCTTTTTCTTTTGCTTCTTCTTTAACTTGAAAAAAAAATTCCCACTTTTCCCCCCCAAAATTCTTATTGCTAGAGCTTCAGACAGTGTTTTGTAAGTCTGTAGTAAGATTAAAACTTAATTAATTCTGTAGCTTAATGGAAGTACGAAATCATATGCAAAATGAAAAGCAAGGGTAAAAATATCCATAAAAAATAAACCATTATTTTAAAAAAGAATGACATTTAATGCCCTGTGATACTAATATTCTTGTTGAAATTGTTTTATTTTGCACATCTATTCACAAAGTTTTACTGATGAAGTAAATTATTGCTACATTTAGCATGTACTTAATTAAATATTATAAAAGATACAAGTCATGTTTGTTTAAAGTCGTTTCATAATTTTAAATTTAATTATCTGAAAATTATCAATCATTTTATTAGTCAATACTTGAAATTGCATGCATGTCAGTATAATTATTAATGCCAGCCCATTTACCAGCTCATTTACTCTGGCTATGCACAATTTTGTGTGACATTTAAAAAAGAACACTGTTTTCATAATGATACAGTCATTTTTCTGAAGATCAACAAAAGATCTATTTCTTATAATTCTGTTACTTATTGTTTTCCTGACTAAAATCATAGGCTGAGAGGAACCAGATGGTAATGGAAAATATACCAGTGGTAGTCTATTTAATTGGTATTTTAAATTGTTTTTCTTTCTATTCAGAAGAATCCATATTTTATATCTTTTACTGCTAGAAAGCAAGAAAATGTAATCTCTTACATTTTATGATACTTTTACATCCATTTTTCATTTGACTCTCAAATATTCTGTGATATAAGTAAGGTGAACATAAGCTCAACATCATCAGGGTTCATCCACCTTTGAATATAAATGTAAGCAAATAAATATTAATACACATATTTACAGGCTCATTTAACTACATTTGCAAAATGTAGGACTTCCATTTCTTTCCTTACGAAGTTCTTCCAGTCTTTTTTACTGTGTGCTTATTGATGAAGGCCATTCTTAAAAAGCTATGGGGAGAGAATACAGTTTTGATGTTGACATTTTAAATACACTTGTTATTTTATCGATTGTTCTTAGAGTTTATACATTCCATCTGCTTTTACCTTTGCATCATTTATTTCTTCATTTAAACATATTTATATAATGCCTGCTATGTACCTACCTCTACTTCACATGTGATGGTTTTAGTGTTGAAAAATAAACTGGATTTTTGACTTTACAAATATATTTTAAAGATTTTATTTATTTATTAGAGAACGCAAGCAGGGGGAGCTGTGGAGGTGGAGGGAGAAGTGGGCTCCCCATTGAGCAGGGAGCCCAGCGCAGAGCTTTACTTTAGAAATTTTATATTTTTATAGCAATTGACAAATAATAAGCAGGTAAAAAAGACATAGACCAAATAATTTCAAAAAGTGATGGTAGCTGTGATGAAAATAAAACACTATTATGTGAGAAAGAGTAGCGTGGTTATTACTTCTGTATTGTGTAAATTAAGACTGAGTGAGGAGCGGGACCCAGGCTTGAAGAGCTAGAAGAACAGGGTTCCAATGAAAAGGAACAGGAAGTTCAAAATCCCGGGGGAGAAAAGAAGCTTGGAGAACTTTAATATTTCCAAAGAAATATGTGACTGCGCAATCTAGTGAGTGAAGGGAGGAGCTTCTCCTGGAACAGTTTGAGGAGGCTCTAGTAAGACTAGATAACACCACTCTCAGAAAAGAGAAGCAATAATAATTTGTATATAAAATAAAGGCAGTCATGCCACTTAATATCAAGAAAACTTCTAAGTTCCAACCATACTCAGATTTCGCTTTTCTCTAATACAGCATATTCTTTCAAGGTCTTAACTTTGTTATCTATCTCTTCCACCTTCCTCTTCTTTCCCTAAAAAAAAAGAGCTCTACTCATTTTCCAAGGCAAGCTACTAATGTACCCTTTTCTCTGGGGAAATACTCGACAAACTTAGGCTATGAGCTCCTGGAGCACTCTGTGCTCTATTTTTATGGAACTTAGTACATTGTAATCTGTTTCCCACTCTTAATCTCCAGTTATAATTTTGTTAATGAAAGGGTTTGCTCCATTTATTTTGTTTTCTTTTCCTCCCAACTACAACCACCCTGCAGAATTGAATAATTTTATACAGTTACTGGTCAAATATATAAGGAATAAACTAATGAGCAAGGTAGTTGTACAGAAAATGCATTTTAGAAATGTTAACTGTTTAATTTTATTTGAGATTAAGATAAACTGGCAAATGGAGCCACAAAGTAGTACAGAGGAAATGTATGATTTAAAAAAAATTCATTCTACTGGAGTTACAATAAATGCATATTGGTTATATTTTTATCAGGTTCATGGATGGATACTGAATGGTTATAGTGACTTAGCTGCTCATTTAATTGGTCACTAAGTAGGGATTTGGGCTGGTTTATATCAGTCACAGCTCATATTCCTTTGAGAGGAAGAGAAAAATAAAGAAAAGTACACTGGCCACTTTTAACTTACTTGGCATTTTTTTTATTGAGGCAAACCTGAAAGCAAACATTGCAAAAAGTAGATTCTAAGTCGCCTGCTGGCTGGAATTTCAGTATTTTTCCAGGTTGACATCTGTCTCATTGTTGTGGAATGGATGTCAGGATGTTTGGTCAGTCTTTGATATTATGGTGATAACACTACTATCAACTGCTAATGTCAACTTAATTTGAAGAGGTAAAAAGATATTCTGTAAGAGAATGAGCAGCATCCACATGTTTAGAGATATGGCAGATACTGTTAATGCTAGTGACACAGGCACATATGCATACACACACACACACACACACACACATACATATCTATATAAAGACACACATACATATATATTTTTCCCCTTGTTTCCAGAAGATAAAGAGTTTAGTTGCTCCCATGTTAATGAACCATTGATTGCTCTGAGAGACAAAACTCATTTAAACATATTAGAAATTGGTTTAAAGTAAGCAAAGATGGATTCTATGAAAAGAGTTTAAGTTAAATTTTCAGATAACTATGACTGAAGTTTTAGCTAACAGCCAAACTATATTTAGGTTTACAATATAAAATACTAACATGGAAAATACCTGGTGTGGTGTAATGTAATATTTCTTCCAAACTGATACCAGAAACTATTAACATATATCCAATAGCCTTAGGCCCCAAAGGAGCAAAAGCTTAAAATGTTGAAAGTTCTGAATAAGTGGAGAATATCCCATTGCCCACACACTGCCATTTTTCAAACATAGACTCTGAGAAAAAGTGTGTGAGCTCTTCTCAAGTGTTATAATGAGCTTACACTTTCAGAAGTAAGTACAGGTAAATGTTTCTGAGATGTTAGAGGGAGCACAGAGAGTGATGCCATGGTATTTGTACATTGATTCAGTGACCCCCTTTTAGGACTTTGGGTCATCATGCAACATGATAACAGAGGCCAGTAACTCCTTCAGACTGTAATCCACATGTTGAGAATCTTTGAGATTAGCTGTTACAAGGAGTATTTGAGTTGACTTGGATACACCTTATCACATTTTATCTTCAGTTCTTCTTCATCCCTTATCCTGTTAACAATTCATTTGCTTTCACTTAATATCTATTTTGCTGACCAAAGTTAGCAAACTCTTTTTATCCTGTAAGGAACACATTCATTGAAGGAATTTTGTAATGTATCAAGATTAAGGAGAAGGAAAAATATCCATTCTAGATAGAGACAGTAACTATATAGATTTTAAAATGTGTAAACACTGTATTTAATGGGTGCATAATATTTTACTGGATTGTTGAGTCATCATATTTTTTAAAATTTATTTTTTTTAAGATTTTATTTTTTATTTGACAGAGAGAGAGATCACAAGGAGGCAGAGAGGCAGGCAGAGAGAGAGGAGGAAGCAGGCTCCCTGCTGAACAGAAAGCCTGATGCAGGGCTCAATCCCAGGACCCTGAGATCATGACCTGAGCCAAAGGCAGAGGCATACCCCACTGAACCACTCAGGTGGTCAGAGTCATAATATTTTAATTAGCTTTCCTATTTATTAGGTTGTTTCCAAATTTATACTAATGTAAGTATAACCACAATATTGTCTTTATGACC
Source organism: Mustela nigripes (assembly GCF_022355385.1). NCBI lineage: Eukaryota > Metazoa > Chordata > Mammalia > Carnivora > Mustelidae > Mustela > Mustela nigripes. The sequence goes on along the minus strand of NC_081571.1, from coordinate 38,000,487 downwards.
AAAGTCTTGAATGATTTCAAAACAACTTCTTTTTTTTTTAAATTTTTTAATTTTTTTATAAACATATATTTTTATCCCCAGGGGTACAGGTCTGTGAATCACCAGGTTTACACACTTCACAGCACTCACCAAAGCACATACCCTCCCCAATGTCCATAATCCCACCCCCTTCTCCCAAACCCCCTCCCCCCAGCAACCCTCAGTTTGTTTTGTGAGATTAAGAGTCACTTATGGTTTGTCTCCCTCCCAATTCCATCTTGTTTCATTGATTCTTCTTCTACCCACTTAAGCCCCCATGTTGCATCACCACTTCCTCATATCAGGGAGATCATATGATAGTTGTCTTTCTCTGCTTGACTTATTTCGCTAAGCATGATACGCTCTAGTTCCATCCATGTTGTCGCAGATGGCAAGATTTCATTTCTTTTGATGGCTGCATAGTATTCCATTCAAAACAACTTCTTAAAAGATTTGCCAAGGTGTAAGTTAGAAATATTTTTAAATTTTTTTAAAAAAAATTACATTAGTTTCCATTGAAATTATTCACATTTGTGCTTCCATCACTGAATGATTGCTAGTGTCATAAACTCATACAAAGACTGAATATCATGAAATTTAATTGTTATTGTAGTATGTAAATAAATGATTCTTAATTTTTCAGTTGACATTAACACTGATCAATAATGAGATCAGACACTTTATAATATATATATTAGTCATCTGTATTTCTCCTGTTCTAGAATTCTTCTCCTTTGCCTGCTGAATATTGATGTTTTCATTGTCAGTATGTGACTGGCTTTATATTTTTGGTGAAATCTCTTGCATTTATATTCATTTTCTTGTGCAGATTCAGGCATAGCCTTTGTCTTCTTAGGCATTTTCATCTACTTTATGTGAAAATAAATATTTTGGGGGCCCTTTTATATAGTTAGCTTGACTCCACCTCAGAGTCACTGGAACTTTACAGTTACATGTGGTAGCCTTTCAGTAAGTATGCAACATTTGAACATCGTAAATATTTTTTAAAGATTTTCCTAGCTAGTCATACCCCTAGCTTTTTTATTTCCATTTTCAGAATCTTTTCACTTTATTAATTACTTCAAAATCAAGTTACATCTGTGAATAATTTAACTAGTTTTGTACTTCTTTTTAAGATCATTTCCTTTTCACATGCGGTCTGTTTTCTGTGTTGTAAACACATCATCTTCTTCATTAGAGAGTGAAGAGTTAGCTGAAGTGATGTCTTAATTACTCCACCTTTAAGGTGTTTTATGATCTGATTTTTTAAAGACCAGGGACTAGCTCTTTCATTTCTTTATCATCTGGCATTAAATAAAATAGTGGTGTAGTTACTTACTAACTACATAGTTATTGCTACTTAGTGTTATGATTTTATACATGTTATGATTGGTTCTGGTATATATACATATATATATATATATATGTATATATACATGTATGCTTCTTTAATGTCCTCAGAAAGATTGCAAGTTTGGTCAGAAGTTGTGCTATTTCTTTTTCAGAACCTTCCGACACTTTGTACTTAGTAGGTGTTCAATAAATGTTTTTCAGTTATTGGAAAAATAACCAGGAGTTTTACCTTGTTAGAGTAGTAACAATAAATGGCAAAGAAGTAAAAATTCATCTGAAATGTGAGGCAGAGGTTAAGGGTCACAGGACTGTATAATAGTTCAAATCGGTTTTTTTCTTTTTCTTTTTATCTTGGACGAAAATATAAACAAACAAAACATCCTTTGTCCATCTTATAAATTTTTTTTGCAATTACTAAATCAATAGGAGATCCTCTTACCCAGTTTGGAGGTCTTGAACAAAATATTTTTTTAGAAATCTTAATACTGTTTCATATTGAAACTTTGCTCTACCTATTTATTTATGGAATGGCTGTAGCTATTTTCCCCAAATACATTATGCTCCACTGTGTAATGTGCAGGCCATATTTGCTCATCTAAGATTCCTACCACACTTTTTTTAGTTTTTTAAAATTAATGTGTACTAAGTTGGGACATATAAAATATAGACAGAGAGAGGAAAATATTTTCCAGTGTATTCTGTTTTCCTTTACATACATTCTTTAAACCAGATTCAGTGAGGTAGCTGTTTTGTTTTGTTTTGTTTTTTAGATATTTTACTTAATTATTTGAGAGACAAAGAGAGAACATGAGTTGGGGAGTAGGAGGTAGAGGGAGAAACAGACTTCCAGGGAGCAGGGAGGTTGATGTGGGGCTCGATCCCAGGACCCCAAGATTATAACCTGAACCAAAGGCTTAACCAAAAGCTTAACCATCTGAGCCACTAGGAGCCCCACTGTTTTGTTTTTAATATGAAAAATTATAGGTGGATTTTAAGACAAACATAAGCTTTTATATCGGTTCATAAGTAGTTAGAATAGAACAATATAAAGTCTTCTCAATTAGAAATTAAGAAATTATTAACAGTACAATATTGTATTCTGATATCAGGCAAGTGATAAATATAGCTTATATCAGAAATACCTCTGGAAATACAAAATTCATTTTTTTATTGTTGGATATGACAGAATCTGCCTATAAATATAACATGCATTTTATAGACTTTATGCTTATAATTTACATTTGATTTTAAAAGCCTTACATGAGAATCATCTGTTTTTATCCTATAAAAATATTTTATATGCTTGTATGCCATACATGTATGGATGTGGACAGACAGACATGGGCATAGAGTCCTACCAAGAATCATGAGTACCTCTCCATCTTGGTGCGATGCTCATGTAAGAATCAGTACTTGCTTGTGTATGAATCTTCTATATGCAGATTGGCAAAGAAACCCAACTATATACGAGGGAAAATTTATTTGAAGACTTGGAACTACAAAGCCGATTTCTTAAGCCTGGATCAAGAGTTTTAAAATAAAACAAAGGAGTTTTACAACAATCACCTTGATAGAATTATTTTATTATTTTGCTCCAGTGGCTGTGTGAACAAGAATATGTAGATTTCTTCTTTACTTACTGTAGTATTGGTAGTGCCTAGGGCAGTGTACCACGTATAAGAGGAAGCGATCAGCAAATATATACTGAATGGAAAAAGGAATGAATGAATACAGTATATATAAATATATTTGCACACACATTTTACTTCAAAGGATTCAGAAGTATAAATAGGACTAACATAATTGAATGGGCTTTTCCCCTATTCTGGGAGAAGGAGTTTTAATTTCATCTTTATTAGAGGCAAGTACTGTATATCTCAGTTATTATTTGTCTTTTGTTTCTACCTTGGCTGTCCCTTCTGAAAGCATCTGTCACACTGTATTCAGTTCACTCTGCATTCTGTTAATGCTTTGAGCTAGCTGTAGGGTATCTGCTTAGGAGCAACTAGAGGTACTCCCAGTAGGGACCAGTTACATGCAGAAAAGAATAAGCAAAACTACCCACAGAGGTACTGGCTTCCAACAGTTCTGCAGAAGTGTGAAGATTTACAGTAGAAAATAAAGCACCTCCTGCTGGGTCTGGCTCCAAGCCTCCTCAGAGAACCTTCCGTTTAGGCAATCTCTTTTATCCTGTGAGCTTAGTGTTCTATCTGAAGGAATTTAAGTTTCATATTAACAAATTGGCTTAATTATTTTTAACTAAACTGTTAACTACCTGCAGTGACTTTAGAAAAAACTCCCAACAAGTTTTAGTTTTTCTTTCAAGAGGAAATTAAACAAAGCTGTTAACAACTGAAGAGGTGCATGGATTCCTCTCCCAAGGAGTACTTGAGTAGTAGCCAGGTGGATAGCTTACAGGCAAGCACAGTTTCAAGGAAAAACAGCAACAACAGAACTAAAAAAGATCTAGCTTGCCCATGGCAACAAGGTTTATTTTATCACTAAGACTTCTTTCCGTTATGTTGTTTAAATTTCTAATTTGGTAGCCATCAAATAGAAGCTCTGATTTATGTTAATTGAGGTGTATTCGGCCAAACTCCTCAGAGCATATAGATATGAATATTTTATTACAAGGATTCGGGCAAAGAAAATCAATCTGGTGGGTTTCATTTGCCCACTGGTGTGGCAGAATTCATTTAAAACTAATTGTGGTCAAGAATTAGTTTATTTTATTCAATATTGACACATATTTCTATCACATCTATGCAATGCTATATTTGCTTTCCTAAGCATCAAAAGGTTGAAAAGTTTAAAATCATAAACTGTTACATCTATGACGATTGACTACAGAAGATTCATAACCTTAGTAAAAATATAAAAATGTTCATTGTCACCTTTTTCTTTCATACAGTGTTGTTAGAAACATACAAGGTGTATCCATTTTTATCATGATGATATTAAATATTTTATACTGAGCACATTCATGAGCATAATCATATATATATATATAATTTTTCTATGATGTAAGGATCATTGTTTTATTCTGCTGTGGAAATTGGTAACTTTATTCTGTTAATCAAAATCTGGACTACTTCCAACTGCCATCAGTCCGGGAGATAAACTTCTAGGGCAGTTGAACAGTACTTTCTAAGAGATGCGTATGGCTGACAAAGATGGCCTTAATATTCCTCACAGCTTGACTACACTTTGGACAGGTTTCTTTCTGACATTTCTTTTTCTTGGTGCAATGACTTTAGAAACCTTGAAATTCTAAAATCTTTCTCTACCCCCTTGAGAAGTAAACTTTTCCCAGCTTCTTGCCAGTTTCACAGCTCATGCAAGTCTTTCTCAAGGACCTTAGAGCTATCCCTTTGAAATGTAATGATGCCATCATCAAGGAAGATAAGAGCCCCTATCTCTGGGGGGAGGGTATACGGAGGGATCCTGACTTCAGTGGGAGATAATTTACAATTAGCAAACACAGATAGACTAACCATGGACCATCCCCTGCCCCCACCAAAGTCCTTCAGAAAAAATAATATTTTCCCCATATTTCATTCCAGCATTTAAAAATCCACGTGTGGGGTATCTGAGTGGCTCAGTCACTTAAGCAATTAAGTGTCTTCCTTCAGCTCATGTCATGATCTCATCATGATCTCGGGGTCCTTGAGCCCATTGTTGGGCTCCCTAGTCAACTGGGAGTCTGCTTCTCCCTCTCCCTCTGCCCCTACCCCCTGCTCATGCTCTTTCTCTTGCTCTGTCTCAAATAAATAAATAAAATCTTAAAAAAAAGAAAAGACTATTGCAGTAGGGGAGAGAGATTGAGCATAACTCCTCTAAAGTCAAGTGGATTTTTATTTTTATTTTATTTAAAGATTTTATTGATTTATTTGTGAGAGAGCACAAATGAGGGGAGGGGCAGAGGTGGGGAGAAAAGCAGACTCCCCACTGAGCAGGAAGCCCAATGTGGGCCTTTGATCCTGGGACCCTGGGATCATGACCTGAGCCAGGGCAGAGGTTTACCAGACTGAGCATCCAGGCACCCCACCTCTACTGCAGTAGTCTTGAGTAAATTTTTCCTTACCTGTTTAACTTCGTTTAGTGCAATTTTTCTTTAAGGTAGCCTATTTTGACAATTAGGGTAATAAGAGAAAGCAAGAATAAAATGTTAAAAAAAAAAAAAAAAAGTGATGGGTGGTCTACATGTAGAAGAAAACTTACCAGATAATTTTTACAGTATTGGACAATTGGACAATGATAAAAGCAATACAACAGCAATATCACCTTTCATCCCTTAAGAATTGTGTGTGTGTGTGTGTGTGTATAAAAGTGTATATATATTTTTCTAAAGTGGGGCATTGGATAGAGGGTCCACAATGATAGAGGCAAATACAAGCTGAGTAGTATCTACAATGCTGGATACTTGCATTTTTCTTTTTTTAAGTTCTTCATCAACAACACTTTAAAATTATTACTAATCATTAGATAAAAGCGATGTGTCTTGAATTTTTGCTAAGATATCATTTTAGCACCTCATGTTGAATGTACATACTATTGGCCCTGACACTTAAATTAGAATATAATGTCCATGAGCATTTTGTTGGTTGAATGCATTTTCTTGTACCCTTTTAAGGCTGTTTGTCTAGTTTGAATACTGCTGACTGTGTCATTCTTTGATAGAACTCTATGTTTTTGAATTTTCTGGAATTAGCATGGGTTGCTTTGGATAGTTTCTTTATCCTTATATTCTCCTTTCAATTTGTTCCTTTAGGGAACGGTTTGTGCTTTGCCAAGTTACTTTCTGATTCCCCTGGGGCTTGTTTGAAATCCTATTTAGCTTTATATTTAGATATTTTTAGTGAATAACATTATTCAACGCTGTGGCCTGCAGTGTCATATGTATGCAGACGATACTCAGATATTCTTTCCAGTCCCTGCAGACCTATGAAGCGGCTTGATGTTTTGCATAATTGTCTGTGTGATATTCAAGCATGGATGTCTTCAAATTTCCCTGAATTTAGTACAGATAAAATTGGGTTGCTACTGATTGGTTCTCTACTATAAATGTTTAAAATGTAATCTATGCTGCTAGCCTTAAAGAGGTGATTTTCTTTGTTCTAAAATCAAACTTTTGACTTTAGGGTTACTATGAAGTTGTATGTGTGTGTATGTGTGTTTATATGGTTGTTTGTGTGTTTTACTAACCATATAATTTCCTTTCTGCACCTACTCAGTGCAAGCTTTTCACATAAAGACTTCCTGATTCTGGAAGAGTTTCTGCCACAACTTATAATCACTGACCTCCACCTGCCACCTTGCAGACTGACTGTAATAGATCACATCCTTCCACACCCTGCTCTTCAGCCAGGAAATCTATTCTTTTATGCATGAGAGCTTTAAAATTACTGTTGATTTGTAAGGTTCAACTAAAAAACTTATTTGTTTGATTTAGCTTTTTAAATATTTATTGTATCTCTTTTTTTAATATTGAGTCCCCCTAGCACCATGAGATGGACACATGAAGGACACGCATTAATGTAAATTGAGTTGATTGATAAGCCATGTGAAGTGTTTGCAGAAAGTACTATTTTACAATGAGAAGGGCTGTTAACGAGTCCATGGTGATTCTGAGTTGTGAATAAATGTCTATCTAACATATCTTCCCACTAGGCAGCCAAAGAGTGTACATTTTGGATACTGCGTGAAGTAAATGGGGTAGAATAAAATTTCTATGAAATGGTCTCAATTCATTAGTCTGGTAAAGTTTAGGTATCACTTTAACTAAAAAGGTACTCAGGATGATAACCGGTTCTTTCTTCCAGCCCTTTAGAGAAATGGGGCTTTACATTTCCTGTTCAACAGCCTGAAAAAGTTAAATTAGTTGAGTCTGCATTAAATACAAAAATGCATTTAATTGATAGACCATAACCTAGAAATATTTGAAAGCAATACTTGCCTTGCCAGACACAGTATGAAATTTCTGAAGTTGATCAAGCTTTCTTGTTAAGAATGAAGAATGTAAATATATGTATTGGTTAGAGATGATTACCAGAATTGGTAGGAATCAAGACCACAAATGGTTTGCAAAGCTCTCACGTACATGCATTTCCAAGCTTATCTACTGGAGTTAGGTGAACACACATGTGTTCAAACACCAAAGGAGTTTGAACACATGTGTGATCTCCCAAGAAGAGCAAGTGATTTGGAATGCTGCCATTGGAATGCTGCCATTGGAATGCTGCCATTTGGCTAAAAGACCCACCCACAGAGTAAGAATGCAAAACTTGTTGTCAACAAGGCAAATAAAATTATATTTTTTTTTCCAGTGGTGTAAAGATGATTAGACCTTAGCAAAGTAGCACCGTAGGTGTGTTATTCATTTTCTTTTGAGATAAACTAAGATACATGAACTTTGTTCCCAGCTGGGAGCAGTGATAAGCATGATCAGGATAGTCCTTATATCTCCAGTGCTCCAAGAAGGCAGGGTAGGAGCAGTTATTTATCCTTTGTTTAAAATGTACCAAAATTTATGTACCAGCATTATTTCCCATTATTTCATATACAATGTGTGACTCTCTGGCATTTTCTTAGTAAGAAATAGAGTCAACTATCATATGGTTTTGCTTATTTCTGGAGCATAAGGAATAACACAGAGGACATGGGTTGCTGCGAGGAGAAGGGAGTTGGGGGAAATTGGAGGGGGAGACGAATCATGAGAGATTTTGGACTCTGAGAAATAATCTGAGGGTTTTAGAGGGGAGGGAGGTGGGGGGTTGAGTGAGCCTGGTGGTGGGTATTATGGAAGGAACGTATTGCATGGAGCACTGGGTGTGATACACTTAAACAATGAATTCTGGAACACTGAAAAAAAATTTAAAAAATAAATAAAAATAAATTTTTTAAATGGACAACATAAAAATACCTTTTTATGAAAACATAGTGTAAATATGTTTAAATTTAGGAAAAATGCTCAGACTCACTTATAATAAAAGAATTTCAAATAAAAAAAAAGAAATAATTTCAGGGTGTTTTTTAAAAAACTTTATCCCTCTCCTCCTTCTTCCTCCAACTTTCTAAGTGTCATTCTTACACTTGCACCAGAGTCATCTGTAGCTCTTATAACTTCTTACATTCTTGCTATTTGCTGTGGCTACTGAACAAATCAGAAACAAGTGAAGGGTTTTTCTACTGGCCAGCTCCAGTAGTCATTCTTCCCATGAACTGAGTTGTTTGTGTCAAGATTTGTGCTATGATGTAGCCTTTTCTGAGAAACTCCTTTGGCATAACACAATAATAATATACTCTGAACCCTAAATATCCAGAGTATTTTATTTTCTATAGCACTGTATATTGGGCTAGTGAGATGTTACCAAGCTTTTTTTTTTTTTTCCATTAACAAATGAAAACACCACCACCACCACCACTAAAATTTGGAGGACTTAAGTTACTTGCCAAAGTCATTGCTGGTAAGAAATGGGAGCACTTTTTTGTTGTTGTTCTGCTTCATGCTACCTCCACAACACTGAGTCAGACCTGTTCAGAGTAAAGGGGGAATGAATACCTTGATAGCAGAATACTCATCATGTATCTGTCATACTGGAATGGAAACGAGATAGAGATTTGGACTAAAATGACTCAGGGCACTCACTCAAGTTTATAACTGTTTCCATCTTTGATCAGTCTTCAGAACTCTGGAAATCTGCATAATTAAGCATAAATATGTGTGTGTGTGATATATATATTAGCCATGTATATATATTTATCCTATTAAAACCATTCAGTACTTAAAAATTCCTTAATGACCAGGTGCCCCTCAATACCATCAGGTTTAAGTAAATAGTTGTGATTATGGTCTCTGGGCTTTTCATGTTTTCATGAACTGGTTCTTTTTGCATTCATCTCTCAGTATCACCATCCTCACACCATAACCTCCTGCCAGAGTAAATTATTTGCTATTCCTCTTATCCATACTCTGTTTTTCTTCTGAGTCTTTTTATATGTTTTCTCAGTCTGGAGCACTCTCATTTTACTGTTCTCTGTTTTGACTAGTTAACTACTAATCATACAAAAACCTAGTTGTGGGTTTTATATCATCCTAAGTGACTACCATGATTTTCTGTAGTTGAGTCAGGTGCCTCTCACAATACGTTGTATTTTCCATGTATCAGAATTATGACTTCACCTGTTAGATTTTAAGCTCCTTGGGGAGGATTTGTACCCTATTCACCAATGTGACCATAGCAGATGTTATAATGCAATGGTACATAACAGATACCCAGTACATATTTTGAGGTAATTGTAAAGGTAAATCTGGAAGATTCCAAATGAGCAAACTACTAGTGAAACCAACAAAAAGCCTTTAGATTCTTAGGGAATCTTATAATTTGATTTTATCTCCTGGGAAATCTTCCTGACTATGGTCCTATTTAGGAAATATAGCACATCATAGAAGTTAAGCTTCCCTCTATAATAATTCTGGCTACATGTTTAATTTAGGAGAACTCAGAATCCTAGGGTATAAAACCAAACTGTATTATTTTCTTTATTCCTATTTTCATCTACAGTTGCCACCCAAAGCCCTACTTTACTGGTCTACAACAAGGTACTTAAGGTTCACCTCAGTGTTTATAGACCTTAGCCACTTGTTCTTAAAACAAAACAGGTGTAATAAATAGGGCATTTAACTTGAGAAATAGACAGGGATATCAAAAGGAATACTTAAAAGCATTAATTGTATTACTTTAATATTCAAAAATTATTTCTAAAATCTGATAATAAAACAAAAGGACAAACGAGTCTCTAAAGAACCAGAAAAATATGAGAAATGAAAAATAAAACAAAACAAATAAACCTCTCACCCTGCGAAAACAAAAAACAACCCCCCAAAACCCCCAGACTAAATGGCTACCTTTTATCCATGCTTATGCAGAGGCATTATAAATGCCGGGAGGACAGTGCATATGGGTGAACATGTGGTCCTCTTTTATTATGCTATGCTAACCAAGCAAATCACGAGACACAAACAATAATATAAATGAATCTATTGCTAGCTAGGAGGTATAGGATAATCCAGACAAAAAATTTTAAAGAAGTTCAAATCTTTGGAATGGCACCAAAAACTGGCCAAGGCAGATGGCATCCAGTGTGCAGAGTATCATACATGATTTGGAAGCTGAAAGACTTTGGGCTGGGCACATAGGCCTCACCAGTGTCTGCTGTCCTGTGTCTGTCCAGTTTACAGATGGATGTCTCTTGCCTCACTTTTTGGGAAGAATAGAGATCAATATGGGAAGTTTCGAGATTTTAGGAAAAGGAGGGAGGGAAAGAAGGAAAGAAGGGAGGGACGGACATTTGTCTCTTAGTTCAGCCACTTAATAGGGACTCAAAATGGCATTCTATGCTGGGCTTCTGTCTTACTAATGTTTGTGTTAGAGTTACATGATGGGATAATTTACCTTGTCCAGATTAAGGAATGCTCTAATATCCTTTAAATACACATAGAGGAAAACCAATTTCAAAGTACCCTTTACGTGGTATTTCAAGCTAGCAGATACCAAAATTTGACATAATATTACTGATCCATTAAGGGACTATGCCATTTAAAGTTATTAGAAAATTATAATTTGAAGCAGGAAATAAATGATTAATTACATCATCATCATCATCAAAAAAAAAAAAAAAATGTTCTACTTGAAAACCAAACCATGAATTCTGGGAAAAAGCCATAACACTTGGGCCATTTATTATTTTTTCCTTATTATGAATAAAAGAAAAAAATTGACATATAAGATGGTTTTTCATAATAAAATTAGCCAAAAAGGTAGAAAGAATAAATCAAAACAAATATTCCCTATTAGAAAAATTTCAGCTTAAACTCTTCATTTTGGAATAGTGAAAAATGGAGAAAGGATGATGCCTACCCAAATATTAGTGTGTTTTCACTAGTCACAACACTGTCTGCATCTCTCCTTGTCCAGTCAGTTTGTGCATATTTAATATCCCACTTCCATTTTCATGCCTATGAACAGGAAGGTACTCCAAGCACACACGGGAATAGGATGTCTTATGCATATACAGTGTTTACTTAAAGACGAAAACTTCGATGAAAACTTGGAAACCAAATATTCATCTCATTGGAATACAATTTGTGAATTTTTCAGCACAGTTTCATGAAAAACCGAAAACTATTTGAGAAGAATAAATGAACAATTTCACACAACTCTAGTTTGCTTCCTCTTGTTTTCTGTTTTGCTCTGTTATGCATGGTAGAGAATCTTATAAAAAAATGCCTTATATTACTGACCGAGCTCTTTCTGAAAGTGGTTTTGTCATCCTTCAAGTCCTTAAAGAATAGACAAAAATAAAAATATGAAAGTGTTTGGACTGAGGAAAATGAAAGTTGAAAGGCACACAGAAGAATTAGGGGCACATAGACTGTGGATACTGATAGACATTCAACACCTAATGAACATTTCAAAGTGGAATTTCAGTGAAAAGAGTAGTCTGCTTTAGTGGAAAAGGAAGCATATTAGAAAATAATTCCTAGAAGAAATAGAGCAGATTTAGAGTTACTAAAACATACAAAGGAGGATTATAGCCGGTGGAATCCATAACTGAATTGGCAAAGGCATTACTCAATATAATATTTAACTTAACATTGAAAAATGAAAATACATTATGTCCTAATGAAATTTAAGAATATGTTCAAAATTCAGTGGCAAATAGATTTTAGTGCAGCCTGACAGATTTTTTTCTCTTGCAAAAAACTGTTTTTAGATTAGATTTATTTCTCTTTTATTCCTGAGAAGTGAAGAGTACAGTTTCCAGAGGGCTTGAAAGTTAACTTTCATTTCTTTCCTCAAATATCAAAGATGTTGTTACCCCGTTGAAAAAGTATTTCCGTGGATGAACTACAGTGTTCTGTCAGGGAAAATGACAAAAGGAAAATTTTCACATATTCCAACATTTTAGCTTCTCTCTTCTTTCTTTCCAAATGATGATTCAGTGTGCAATAATTTGTTGGTACTCATATCTGTATTAAAATCCACACATAGCAAATTCTTCCCAGTGCAATTGTGTAAATCAAATTGCGTGGGTCCGTGAATTAGAAAAGAAAATCTCTCATCTTCCTCAATGAGAAGAGCAAGAGTACTTGTATGCTACTCTTGCCCTCAGGACTTTCTAACCTCTAATTCCAGAGGAAGAGAAAAATCAAAATCAAAAGTTAGTAGGGTAAAATATTAAAAGACTAATATGATGTTCTCTTCACAAAAATTCATACTTTAGTTATGGCAAAAAGACAGTAGGAAGTGTAGTGACTGAATTGGGACTTTATTCTCATAAGTCATAGGAAAATATGGATTTACTAGAATAAACACTGTCTGCAAGTAGGGGTAATGATCTCTTCCCATGATGTCTATATTATTTTCACATTAGTTATTACATGATTGTGCCACAGGAATTTCTGTTATATGACATGGATTTGGAATGCAGACCTGTTTTATCTGTAGTTCCAATACTAAGAGTTGTAGTTTATTGAATACTATGTGTCATGTTCTTTTTTAAGCCTTTCATAAGTCTCAAATTAATAATTCCCATAAACATGTTGTAAGAGCTGATTATCTTAATTTTGCAGATTAAACCTGGAGGTATAGAATGATTCAGTGACTTTCCCAGGGATGCACAGTTAACAACGGCAGGCCTGAACTCTGAACCCAGGCCAAATGGAGCCAAATATGAGCTCCTAACAACCTTACTTTGTTCCATTACATTAGCCTTATTTAAGATTTGCTTAACTTCCATGAGTTAAAACACTTGGCTGAGTCACTTGACTTGATTTTTGAAATGACCTTAACCAAATTTGATTAGCTGTTTATATCTATCAACAAAGAAAATTATATCAATGGAATTCTACCCATTTTAGCATCTATATTACACAATTTAAATCATTTAAAGTTATAAAACACTGGTTATGGTGAGAATAAAATATTAAGGAACTTTTATAAAATGTTTTGAATGCCATGGGTATATTATGTGGCTCTTTGTAAACCCTTAATTATATAATGACCCTTTCAACCCTACATCAAGCTCTTAGTTTTATGGACACACAAAAAAATTATCTCTAGTTCCTTAGGCTCCAAAATTTACAAGACACATGATGAAGGGGCCAATATATTAAAACTGCGCTAACTGTCAAGAACCTCTTTAGATCACTATTTTATTCTTTGGCAAAGATCAATACAAGTCACTTACTGTGCTTTTTGCAGACGGAAAAAGAAGGGAGATCATTGATGGGCATAATTCAAAATCACATATATGTGGGTATTTGGGAGTCACTGAAACAATCAAAGTGGCAGCCTGAAAAGTTATTTAGATTCATTTGAAGAGAATGGCAGAATTAGCCATTCCAGAATACTGGGCTGTCTCTATAGACATTTTAATGGTTCTCTGTGATAAACATAAATTTGCATAGCATTTCTAAATGTTTGAGTGATCTAAGTAACTGGTATATGAAGCATATGCTTATAGGTATTACAGTGCCTCCTAAAATCTTTAAAAATGTAATGAACAATTGAGTAACAATATTTGGCTGTTCCAGAAAGGCCAGGAGAGATAGAATCTCTTAAAATGCCATGAACAGTGGTAATTGAAGGACAGAATTTATTTAGTGCAGAGACATGATCTCTGCATTCAAGATGCATATAATAATCCTTTTTAATAGCTTGCTCTAAAAGAGGTTCTACATGCTTAATAAAAGTTTGTGGTTCATTTCTTAGGCAGTGAGTTGAAATTAGTACACCCATGAGCACAGTACAAACACTTAGTAGGCACTCAACACATAGGTCTAACACATGGTGGTTGTCAAAAGATTTAAGTAAAATGAATAGCTACATATTTATAAGATATGGTATGATTTGATATACAATATCATTAACTTATTAACACTTTGTATTTGCTAAACAAATTGCTGATACTTGACAAATATTTTATCTGAGATAGGTGTTATTATTCCTATCCTACAAATAAGAAATTCTAGGATCATTACTTTCCATGTTTATTAAAAGTCTTCTTTACCTACAGCACTTTGTTTAGTTCTGACCCATTTTCTTTTAGGCACTGAACTTGTTCTTCTCCCTCACTTTTTTTAAAGGCTCATTTTTATATCTATTTATAGTTTATGTAGACATGAAAGAATATTTAGTAGTTAGTGGTATGTTATCTTAATGATAATATATGCCTACTAAAAACTGCTAAGGCACATTTTAAAGCAAATTGACAGAAAGAAAAGTGTCAGATAATTTAGCTTGCTACCTATTTGGAGATTACATAGCTCAAAGACACAAGAGTGGCAGGCAACTAATATAAGTAGAAAACAGCTAATAGAAGACTTTCAGGCCCTTAATATGCCAAAGAGAAGGCATGACACCATAAAATAGACAGAGCATAAACAGCTATTTGCAGTACATTTCATACAAAGTAAAAATTAAACACAAGGAGACCCATCAGGGAGCCACATTGTGGAAGAAAATGCTGTTAGTGGAGACAGTTGAGCCCTGGGATAAAGTGCTGCATTGCAGCGAAGCTCCATGAGAGCTCATGGAGAAAAAGCTGCCCTCTGAAGACATGAACACAAAAACCGTGGGCTGGACATTTGCTGACAACAGAAGTCCCACTGATCTTTGTAAGAATAGCACCATTGGGCCAAATGAATGACTCCAAAGTTATCTGTGGTCTCTTTTGCTGTGTCCTCCAAGTGGCCTTCTCTGTAATTGTTTTAATTAAACAATGAAAATTAGAAACACTGTAAAGGAATCAGATGTGTCTTAAAGCTTCATAGGAATGAAGTTGTGATGTGTTTTTATAATCATACATCCTGGACTCGGGGAAAAAAAAAGCTAATTGCCTCCTGCAGGTAGCTACAAATCTTAGACACTTTAAAAAAATAAGCCTGTGGAGCATCTGGGTGGCTCACTCAGTTAAGTGTCTGACTTCAGCTCAGGTCATGATCTTGGGGTCCTGGAATTGAGCATCATATTGAGCCCAGGGCTCAGCTGGGAGCCTGCTTCTCCCTCTCTCTCTGGCCCTCCCCTTGGTCATGCATGCTCTCTCTCTTTTTCAAATAAATAAAATCTTTTTAAAAAATAAATAAACCTGTGATTTTCTTTTCTTTTTTTTTTTTTTTTTTTAAAGATTTAATTCATCCATTTGACAGAGAGAGACCACAAGTAGGCAGAGAGGCAGGCAGAGAGAGCAGAGAGAGAGAGGAGGAAGCAGGCTCCCTGCTGAGCAGAAAGCCCGATGCGGGACTCGATCCCAGGACCCTGAGATCACGACCTGAGCCGAAGGCAGCGGCGTAACCCACTGAGCCACCCAGGCGCCCCAAACCTGTGATTTTCAAATAGTAATCACTGTGTAACCAAGGGCTGCTAGTAGATAACCAGTATGGTCCATTTTTCTGATTTTAATTTAATGTTAAGCATGGTGATATTATGGGGGAACATGTTAGATGATCAGATAAATATTGATCTTGAACACCCTCATTAACTGTCTACATACTCTGACAAACACTGAGGATAGATGTTGAGTTTATTTTTCTTGGTCTTTTCAGAGAACTTAGCATACAGAGATTCTGGAGAGAAAAGGAAACCTCGAATGATCTTCAGACAAGGGAAAGTTTTGTCTTCCCAAATATTTTGCTTATTTTTGTAGTAAACTGGATTTTAAAAAGAAAAAAAAAAGCACCTTCTATCTCAAAGCAAAGTACATGGTTTTCAAAGCACTATAAATATGTTATAATTTGTTAAGACTAATCTCAAAATATATAGAAACACACCTGTGGTAGGAAAATAATAGTACCCAAATATATTCAGGTCCTATCCCTGCATCCTATGAATCTTACATTATACAGCAAAAGAGACTTTGCTTACTTGATTAAGAATCTTGAAATAAATTGTCCTTCATTATTTTCCTTGTGGTCCCTAAATTCAATCACAGTTGTCCTCATAAGAGGAAAGCAGAAGGAGATTCTACTACAGAAGACAGAAGGCAATATGACGACCTCAGCAGAAAGAAGATTTGAAATGCTAAACTGTGGGCTTTGACAGTGGAAGAAGGGGCCATGAGGCTAAGAACGTGGCTAAAAAAAATCCCCACCCCTCGCTCAAAAACAATGCCGACACCTAAGTTTTGGCCCAGTTTCAGACTTCTGAAACTATAAAAGAATAAATTTGCATTGTTTTCAACCACCTAATTTGTGGTAATTTGTTTCAGCAGTCATAGGAAACTAATACAACATAAATATATCTTTCAGGTTTTTTGAGGTATGATTGACAAAAGTTGAAGTATACATTGTGGTGATTTGATAAACATGTACATTATGAAAGAATTAACACCATCTAGGTAATCAACATATTCCTCACATCACATATTTATCGTTTTGTTTTTGTTTTTGTTTTTTTGGTAGGAATATTTAGGTTCTTCCCTCTTAGCAATTTTACATTATATAATATGTTGTTATTAACTATAGTTACCATGTTTTATGTTAGATCTTCAGACATTATTTATCTTATAGCTGAAAGTTGATACACTTTTACCAACACCTTCTTATTTCCCCTCTCCTCAGCCCTTGGAAACCTCTCTTCTACTCTGTTTTGGGAGTCTTTAGTTTCCATATGTATGTGATACCATTTGGTATTTCTCACTCTGTGCAGCTTATTTCACCTAGCATAATGACCTCAAGGTCTGTCATGTTGTTGCGAATGGCAGGGTTTCCTTCTTTCTCATGACTGAATGATAGTCTGTGTGTGTGTGTAAAGAATTATTTATTTGAGAGGGAGAGAGCAGGAGGCATAGAGGGAAAGGGAGAGAGAATCTCAAGAAGACTCCATGCTGAGCACGGAGCCCGACATGGGGCTTGATCTCATGACCCTGAGATCATAACCTGAGATGAAACTGAGAGTTGGGCACTTAACCCACTGCTCCACTCACAATGCCCCTATTTTATCTTGGCTACTATGAATAATGTTGCAATGAACATGCAAGTCCAGATAGCTATTTGATATTCTGTTTTCATTTCCCTTGAGAATATATTTTGAAGTGGGATTACTGGATCATATGGTAGTTTTATTTTTAATGTTTGGAGGAACCACTGTTTTCCATAGTGTTTTCCATAGTGGCTGCACCCATTTACACTCCCATCAACAATGAACAAGGTATTACTTTTCTCCACATCCTCACCAATACTTACCTCTCATCTTTTTTAATGACAGTCATTTTGACTGGTCTGAGGTGATACCATCCACTGAGGTTTTGGTTCACATTTTTCTGATGATTTGTGATGTTCAGTAACTTTTCAATTTCATGTTCACTGATTTTTGTGTATGGAATAAGTGAGGGGTCCAGTTCCCTCCTTTTGCATGTGACTATTTGGTTCGCCCAGTATAATTTATTGAAGAGACTATCCTTTCCCCATTGTGTATCTTTTGTTCCTTTGTTTTAAATTAATTCATCATAATGTGTGAGTTTATTTCCACTGATTTATGTGTCTTTATGCCAATGCAATACTGTTTTTATTACTATATCTTTGCAGTGTAATTTGAAATAAAACAGTGTTATGGCTTCAGCTTCATTCTTCTTAAGATTGCTTTGGCTATCTGGGGTCTTTCGTGGTTCCATACAAATTATAGGATTGGTCTTACCTGTTTTTGTGAAAAATGCTATTGAAATTTTAAAAAGGATTGGATTAAAATCATAGATGGATTTGGGTTATATAGACTTTTTTTTTTTTAAAGAACGCACCTTCCTATAGCATTTTTTAAAAAAGATTTTATTCATTTATTTGACAGAAAGAGAGATCGCCAGTAGGTGGAGAGGCAGGCAGAGAGAGAGAGGAGGAAGCCAGCTCCCCACAGAGCAGAGAGCCTGATTCAGGGCTCGAACCCAGAACCCTGAGATCATGACCCGAGCCAAAGGCAGAGGCTAAACCCACTGAGCCACCCAGGCACCCTGGGTTATAGAGACTTTTAATAGCATTAGTTTTCCAAACCATGAGCACAGAATATTTTTCCATTTATTGTGCCTTTTTCAGTTTCTTTCAATGTCCTGGTTTTCAGTATACAGATTTTTACCTTCCTGGTTAAATTTATTCTTAGACATTTTATTCTTTTTGATGCAATTGTACATGGGATTGTGTTCTTAATTTCTTTCTGATAGTTTGCTGTTGGTGTATAGAAATTCAACTGATATTTGCATATTGATTTTGTATCCTGTAACTTCATGGAATTCATTTATTTGTTCTAATAATGTGTGTGTGTGTGTGTGTGTGTGTGTGTGTATAATCTTTACAAGTGTCTGTATATATGATTTTATATCTGTGAATAGAGATCATTTTACATCTTTCTTCCAATATTGTATGACTTTTATTTATATTTCTTGACCAAATTCTCTGGCTAAAACTCCAGTAATATGTCAAATAGAAATGGTGAGAATGGTGTATTTGTCTTGTTTCTGATCTTAAAGGAAATACTTTCAATCTTTCACCATTTAGTATGATATCAGTTCTAGACTTTTAACAAATGTACTTTTATTATGGTGAGGTAATTTTCTTCTACTCCTAGCTTTTTTGTTTGTTTTTTTGTTTTTTTTCTGTTTTGTTGTTATCATGAAAATGTATTGAGTCTTGTCAGATGCTTTTGCTGAATTAATAAAAATGATTATATGGATTTGGTCCATTTTGTTTATGTGGCATATTACATCTATTGATTTTTGTATGTTGAACCATCTTTACATTCTGTGAATAAATCCCACTTGTTCACTGTATTTGTGTGTTTGTATATATTTATATACATTTAATTTTTTATGTATTATTGAATTTTATTTGCTAGTATTTGAGTATTTTTTCATCAATAATGATCGTAGACACTAGTTTGTAGTATTCTTGTGTTTTTGTCTGGATCTTGTATCAAGGTAGTGCTATTCTCACTGGGTAAGCTTTGAAGTTTTTTCTCCTCTTTGCCTTTTTGGAAGACTAATAAAATTATTGTTAAATCTATAGTGTTTTTAAATGTTCAAATATAAAATTCTCAGTTGAAGCCATCTCATACAGGGCATTCTTTGTTGTGTGTTTCTTATTTAATATTTAATTTTTATAAACATATATTTTTATCCCCAGGGGTACAGGTCTGTGAATCACCAGGTTTACACACTTCACAGCACTCACCAAAGCACATGCCCTCCCCAATGTCCATAACCCCCCCCCCCCTCTCGACCCCCCTCCCCCCAGCAACCCTCAGTTTGTTTTGTGAGATTAAGAGTCACATACGGTTTGTCACCCTCCCATTCCCATCATGTTTCATTTATTCTTCTCCTACCCCTTAACCCCCCATGTTGCATCTCCATGTCCTCATATCAGGGAGATCATATGATAGTTGTCTTTCTCCAATTGACTTATTTCGCTAAGCATGATACCCTCTAGTTCCATCCACGTTGTCGCAAATGGCAAGATTTCCTTTTTTGATGGCTGCATAGTATTCCATTGTGTATATATACCACTTCTTCTTTATCCATTAATCTGTTGAGGGACATCTAGGTGCTTTACATAGTTTGGCTATTGTAGACATTGCTGCTATAAACATTCAGGTGCATGTGCCCCTTTGGATCATACGCTTGTATCTTTAGGGTAAATACCCAGTATTGCAATTGCTGGGTCATAGGGTAGTTCTATTTTCAACATTTTGAGGAGCATCCATGCTATTTTCCGGAGTGGTTGCACAAACTTGCATTCCCACCAACAGTGTAGGAGGCTTCCCCTTTCTCTGCATCCTCACCAGCATCTGTCATTTCCTGACTTGT